>NW_017308106.1:238070-239231 GCF_000935625.1 Nanorana parkeri | reverse complement strand
ACATCCACAAGGGCATTATAGATATATTCGATAGTTTGATACATTTGATACATTTGATAAAAAGGGAGTTAAGTCAACAGAGAGTTTACTTGGTAGATCAAAGTCTAGATATAGTATTTCCCCTTTTCCTTCCCTTTTATGTTCCCACTCCTTCCCCCTTCTACTTCCTCTTCTTTCACCCTCCTAGTCCTTATAAGTATCTAAGGATCTCTGATGAACTCATATAGTCCCTCCAGGGGCTCCACCTCTCCCTAAATGTCGTATATCTATTATGTAAACGAGATGTGAGTTCTTCAAATCGCATGACATTATTAAGTTCTTCCACCCATTCTGATATCTGAGGGTGGCTAGTTGACTTCCATTGTCTTGGTATTACTGCCCTTTTTTCACTGCGGTTAACGAGCCATGGTGTAGAGACAACAGTGCAACCTCAGGTGTCTCCAGGCCATGAAGACCCGTCAGCTCTTGGGCAATCTCCAGCACTAGCGGAACTACCAGGGTCGCAGCGGTCGCAATTGCGACCGGGCCCTGGCATTCTTCCGCCACTTGGGGGGGCCCAGCAAGGAAGTAGAGGGCCCCCCCGCGATCGTGCCGCTCCTTCTTTGTCGCACAGCCACCCGCAGCATGTATGGGCGGCTGTGCGAAAGGGCTGGAGACGCTGTCACTGATCCCGGAGAATGAGCTGGTCCTGCCTCTTAGGGGCGGAGCTAAGAGGGCCGTCTCTTAGCTCCGCCCCCTGGCTGCCAAGACGAGGAAGAGGGCCATGGGCCTGCAGGAGAGGGAAGGTTAGTTTGGAGTTAGAGTCGGCGCTGGGAAGAGAGAGTGTGCATGTGTTTTGCTGGGACTTGTAGTCCAGCACAGCTGGTGGTAATCTGCATTGCTGTATGATGATTATACAGCAATGCAGAATAGCACCAACTATGTAGGACTACAAGTCCCAGCAATGCATTATAGTGGGGGGATGCTGGTGGTATTCTGCATACCTTACTTTTATTATAATGTATTGTAATGTATTGCTGGGACTTGTAGTCCCGCATAGCTGGTGGTATTCTGCATTGCTGTATAATCATTATACAGCAATGCAGAAAAGCTCCAACTATGTAGGACTACAAGTCCCAGCAATGCATTATATTTTTAAGTAGGGATACACCAGTGTTAATA
>NW_017308106.1:226192-236683 GCF_000935625.1 Nanorana parkeri | reverse complement strand
GTCACCTTTCCACTTCACTGGATTCAGCTGCTGAGGCAGCTGAATGTCAACACAGCAGGCAGTGGCTTGAAGCAATAGCCAGCCTGTTATTGGTTATTTTAAAGTGCAATAGCCAATAGCAGGCTGGCTTTTGCACCCACCCACTGCCTGATGTCAATCAGCAGAGGAGGATACTGAAGGAGAAAGTTCTCCATCAGGTCCTCTTCTGTTGATTGACACCAAGCAGTGGACAGGTGCAAAAGCCAGCCTGCTATTGGTTATTGCATTTTAAAATATCCAATAGCAGGATGGCTATTGCTCCCAGCCCCTAGATACAGAGAAGGCATGAGGGCGGGGAAGAGAAGGAAGGAGGCGGGGCAGAGAAGTAAGGAGGCAGGGCAGAGGAGGAATGGGCCGGCAAGTAGGAGGAACGGGCCGGCGAAGGAACGGGACAGTGACAGCAGTGGAGGTACGAGGGGGGGCAGTGGGGGATCACAGTGACAGTCTCTTCTCCCCGCAGGTGCTGGTTGCAGTGCTCTGTGTCCCTGCTGCCTCTGCTGATAAAGGCGGGGATTGAATGGAACACAGACTGCTGCAGCCAGCACCAGCGGGGAGAAGAACGGACGAGCAGAGCGGCAGTGCTGCAAATAATTGATTATGAGAATCGTTGAGAACGATTCTCATTATTTATTTTGTTTTCGTTGGATTTCATTGACGAAAATTGAGTAGTGGACAAAAATCATTTTTGTTCCATTAACTACTCTTTAATTTCATTTTCTTCACTGAAAAATTGCCAAAAAAAAAGGAAAAACTTTTGTCGACTAAATTTACACTGGCGGGCATTATTTTAGGATCCAATCACCACTGTAGATACCAGTCTATGTGCTTTCTCCATGCACTCACCCTTGTGATATCTTTGCTTTAGATGTATTAGATGATCCCACCGCACCCAGCCTGCCCTCCATTTTACCTTTCATCAGGTCATCTTCCCGGTACATATTCATTTAGCCCCCTGTGTTTAGTGTACTGTGTTTGAGAGGTCACATTTAAAAGGTCACTTTTAAAACCTTTCATTCAAAATCCATTTCTTTGCATTCTCTCTGCCCCATCATAATCAGAAGAACTATATAGTTGGCAATAGATTTTTCTAATCTGACTTGTCTCACTTTGATCAAAATGTCCTGTTTATGAATAGAGATGTCATGGATAACCGTATGGCATTGCCTTATAAGAAAAAGTTACTTTGCATTTTTTATCAACCTATGTCCTATTGTATAAATAATATTTTCCCAGTGTAGCCAAAATTGTTCTGTGAGGCAGACATATTACGGTAAATCTATTTCAACTTGATGCCATTGTCTGGCCTCTAATGACCAACTGCACACTGTTTTTTTTTGCCACAAATGTTTTTATTATTTTCAAATAGACATTACAATAAAACATAAACTATACTTAAATACTTAAAAAACTTCTAAAAGTATAGACAAAGAAAGCAGAAAATATTGTGGGAATTACAGTAAATTATAATATTTAAGAATGAACAACCAAATAGGACCCCAGGCTACATGGAACAATAGAGGGAATCATTGCTAATCAGTAATAGAGTAAACCATTGAACCATTAATAGATGGCATCGCTTAAATTTGACTCTGTGATTCAAAGCCCCATTGGTGAGCAAAAACAGGGATACAGCCCAATGAGAGCATTAGGCGTTAGTTCATTTGTCAGCACATCTGTGATGCGTTTTTTCCAAAATATTTATTTGATTGATTTCAAGTTTCACCAAAATATCAACAACAGAAACAATTCATATACTAAACACTCAACATAGTACATATACTATTTATTGTCCCAGTCATAACATTCCCTCTGCATAATTACTACCATATAACATATAAACAAGACATATCATTAATACCTTTCTTCCTCACCCCCCCAACTCAATCATACTTGGACATCCACAAAGGCATTATAGATATATTCGATAGTTTGATACATTTGATACATTTGATAAAAAGGGAGTTAAGTCAACAGAGAGTTTACTTGGTAGATCAAAGTCTAGATATAGTATTTCCCCTTTTCCTTCCCTTTTATGTTCCCACTCCTTCCCCCTTCTACTTCCTCTTCTTTCACCCTCCTAGTCCTTATAAGTATCTAAGGATCTCTGATGAACTCATATAGTCCCTCCAGGGGCTCCACCTCTCCCTAAATGTCGTATATCTATTATGTAAACGAGATGTGAGTTCTTCAAATCGCATGACATTATTAAGTTCTTCCACCCATTCTGATATCTGAGGGTGGCTAGTTGACTTCCATTGTCTTGGTATTACTGCCCTTTTTTCACTGCGGTTAACGAGCCATGGTGTAGAGACAACAGTGCAACCTCAGGTGTCTCCAGGCCATGAAGACCCGTCAGCTCTTGGGCAATCTCCAGCACTAGCGGAACTACCAGGGTCGCAGCGGTCGCAATTGCGCCCGGGCCCTGGCATTCCGTCACTTGGGGGGGGCCCAGCAAGGAAGTAGAGGGCCCACCCGCGATCGTTCCGCTCCTTCCCTGTCGCACAGCCACCTGCAGCATGTACGGGCAGCTGTGCAAAATGGCTAGAGAGGCTGTCACTGATCTCTGAGAATTTGCTGGTTCCGCCTCTTAGGGGTGGAGCTAAGATGCCTGTCTCCTCTTAGCTCCGCCCCCTGGCTACCGAGACAAGGAAGAGGGCCATGGGCCTGCAGGAGAGGTAAGGTAAGTTTGGAGTGGGAGTGGGTGCTGGGAAGAGAGTGAGAGAGAGAGAGAGAGTGTGTGTGTGTTGCTGGGACTTGTAGTCCAGCACAGCTGGTGGTAATCTGCATTGCTGTATGATGATTATACAGCAATGCATTCAAAAGTATTCATCCTGGAAAAACTCCCCCGATACTAAACGCAGATACCGGTGTTCTGTCGAGAACGCCGATCTCAGCATCTGCGCTTACACACAGACCAATATTATCGAGGAAACCGGGATTTATTCACAAAGTATTTTGTTGAAATCGTTAATTGTGACCGAAAATAATATTCCATCCATCATTTCCTGCCATGGACGGCATATCATTAACGGTCACAATTAACAATTACAAATTAATACTTTGTAAATAAATGCCGGTTTCCTCGTTAATCACGTCTGTACATAAACGCAGATACTGGGTCGGCGTTCTCGACAGAACACCGGCACTAAAATTTTAAACAAGTGGCTGCCTGAGGTCCCACGCTTGCTGGGCACCTCGGCAGCCTTCCTGCTAACCATGCAGTGCCGTGGGGTTGGGGGGGGCCCTTCATGGTTTCTTGCACCGGGGCCCTGAAGGTTCTAGTTACGCATCTGATCTCCAGGATTGCTTTCCAGTAAGTTCTTATCGACTGGCACGACCACCAAATATGTAACATCGTCCCATCTTCCCTGGAACAACTCCAACATAGCTTGGACTTTTTAGGGTTGATCTTATGTAAGTTAAGTGGACATCTATACCATCTTGTTAATACTTTCAAATTTATTTCCTGGGTAAGGGCTGATATACTTGATTTAAAGGTTAGGTAGCTCCATCTCTGCTTGTTCCACCGACACCCACAGTTTCCTGTTGCTTTCGGTGAACCAGTCCAGTAATCTACTTAGCCCTACGCTTGATAGTATATTTCCATATGTGGCAAACCTCCCCCACCATCCAGTTTTCTTTTGGTCAGTATATCATATCTCAGCCTTACTCCTGTTTTATTCCAGATGTATCTTACCAGCAGAGATTGTAATCTATGAAAAAATATTCGGGGGATCTTTACTGGTACTGTCTGGAAAATATAGAGGAATCTCGGGAGGACGTCCATCTTGAATATGGACATCCGGCCAAGCCAGGAGTGTTGTTTCCTTTTCCACCCATCCAGACGTACTTGTGTGGACTCCAACAAGGGAGTGTAGTTTAATGAGTATAGCTTCCTTAAGTCCGCTGGAATATGTATCCCTAGATACTTCAGAGCTTCTGGTGCCCATATAAAGGAGAAGCTAGAGCTCAGTGTTTCCTTTTCTCCCTTTGGGAGTGTAATATGTAGACATTGTGATTTACTTGCGTTGATTCGATAATTGCTGACTTTCCGAAAATTTTTGGATCTCTTTTAAGATCGCAGGGAAGGCCAGCCTTGGGTTGGTAATATACAGAAGTAAGTCATCTGCAAAGATACTCAATTTATGAGCACTCTCTTTTACCTTCAACCCCCAGATGTTCTCGTTTTGGCGGAGGGCTATTGCCAGGTGTTCAATTGCTATAAATACGATCTTGGCGTATATCTTCATATCCACATTTATTAGCGATATCGGCCTGTAGCTCGCACATTGTGTGGGATATTTTTTATCTTTATAAATCAACGTTATGTAGGCCTCTTGGCTCTGGCGTGGGAACCCACCGCCATCGCCAATGGCATTAAACACTTCCAATAATATCGGGGCCAGATCTCCAACAAACTGTCTATAAAAAACGCCCGTTAACCCGTCGGGTCCCGGACTTTTCCCCATCGGTAGTTGGAGGATTGCTTCTGTTATGTCTTCTAATGAAATTGGGGTATCCAATTTATTGATTGCTTCATTGTCTATTCTGGGCAGTGGTGTCTGGTACACATACTATATGATATGTCTAACCTCTCAATCTCTAATTGGTCTTTTGGTTACTTGAGAAGTGTTACTCATGCAAAGGAAAGGTAACAGGATGGTACCAACTTTGTGGTGTAGGGATGGAGCACTAATGTTTACACAGATATATATGGACACAATTTTTACATACCCTATAATTACTAACAATTACTAAAAGACCTGCATAGCAATCAGTCTGCAGATGATTGCAGACAACTGGATTGTAAAATATATGACATTTTTACACAGGATTGTAAAGACATTTCATGTTATTTTACATCAGAATAAATTCCCTGATAAATGTAGGATACAACTGGATATAACATTGAATGAAATAAAATGATTAGAATTATAGCATTGTGGGAGAAATCAGGAGCCCCCAAAACAAATATGTAAAGAGGAATTTAATCAGAGAATCTAGAAAATTATATTGTATGTGATCATTATGCATCAAACGTTTATTTTTAATGCTGTTTATGTCTCCCTCTCTAAGCTCCACCAGTTCTCCTTGTTTCATGCTCCAAGTGTTGCAGGTACAGGTAGCAGGGTGACAGCGAGCAATAAACATCTGATATCTGACTTCTTAACTGATACCTACTGTATCTTCAACCTAAAAAATTATTTTAGCTGAGAGTGGTCTTTAAAGTGATACTAAACTGAGGAATGCAATCTTAAAAATACATTCAAGTACCTTAATTATTAACAAAAATGTATCTTATTTGTGTATCACTTGTCTGTAGATCCTCAAATCATCTCTGAATATGTGCTGCCACTGTCCTTGCTTCTGGAGGATGGCTACTTTTGTTCGCCATGGTCCCTGTGTGTGTTGTAAAGTAGGCACCGCTCCAAGCTCACTCCCATGATAGACTTTAACCTCACATTTAGTTAGCTAACTTGTATTGAATTTATAGTCTGTCACAAAGGGAGCCACCCTCCAGGAGGAAGGACAGTGTGAATGTGAATTCAGGGATGATTTGTGGATCTACAGCGGAATGATACACAAATAAGCCACATTTTTGTTATTAGGATACTTGAATGCATTTTTAGGATTGAGCCCCAGAGGTTAGTGTCACTCTAAAGGTGGGGGCCAACTGAATTAGATGGCCTTCACATGTATAACAAACCAGAGATATATCCTGTGTGCACTTTTTTGCAGGTCTTGAAGTAACTTGACATAAATTAAAGCTATTTGCCTTTTGTACACAGGTCATCACTTCATGCATATTATCATACATCAGATTTAAAATGACTAATTTGGGAAAAACCTGAAAACCTTTATCACAACCCACAGACTCCTGAGGTCATTGAAAATGAGCACATGGAAAATAATCTAAATCATGTCCAGTTGATTTCTTTCTTGTGTATTATCCACTGTACCATCAAGCCATGAAACAATCTAATCTAATTAGTAGCTAATGCAAATACAGCCTACAGGATAATATTTATGAGGTGGATACGATGAAGATGAATTGTGGGATACATATGATTAACTAGGACTGTTGTCACGAACGAGGACTCATCAAAGCAGCACACAGCAAAATATCTGGGTTAATCTATTATTCATTGATAACCCAACAGTGATAATTTCCCGCTTTTGTTTCTATTTATGTTAATAAAGTTCAGTAATGGCAACAACTGTATAATTTCTGACTGTGGTCTCCTGGGAATAGCTCTTAGGAAAAATGTAATTAAAATTCTGCAGCTGATTAATTATCACCAGTGATTCTGGTGAACAACATAATATATAGATAAAGAAAAATATATACAGTAGGATAGCTTGAAGAAATAGGAAGCTGTTAAAAGCATTTACTGGTCTCAATCCTTAAATTAGATTATTTTTTAAGGAGCTTGTGTGATTACTTTTGCTTCATCTTCTCCAGTGCTCTCCTATGCATCAACTGCCTGTTATCTTAGCCAGTGTTTTTATAACCTTGCCCACCACGTCCCACCAACAGATTATGTCTTAAAGGTTACCTCAGATATGGACAAAGTAACTCGTTCAAAGTAATGTGATTTATATCATGGTGGGGAGATCCATAAACTGTTAAAATAGTTGGTGGAACTGAA
The DNA here is from genome assembly GCF_000935625.1 of Nanorana parkeri. Lineage (NCBI taxonomy): Eukaryota > Metazoa > Chordata > Amphibia > Anura > Dicroglossidae > Nanorana > Nanorana parkeri. Next base: position 229,994 of record NW_017308106.1, on the reverse strand, counting down.
ATGATAACTGTCAATGTTCTGTGTTCCCTGATGCACTCAGTGGTTCTTCTCAACAATCCATACACCGTTACAGGACACAGCAGTGATGTAGAATATACATCACTGCAGGGCGAGACAGGAGATTGGCACTCTCTGTGTCTGTGCTGAGTCTGGGGATGAACCCTCGGTATCAGAACTGCATTTGGCAGCATAGGTAGCAGGAGAGGTAAATACTCTCTTTTACAACAAACTCTACTAGTTTGCAGGCGTTGAACCTATTCACTAATCACCTAATCATTATCACGAAACTAGTGTATGACCATTATAGAATAGCTAAATAAGTGGAGTTAGGTTTTAAATAAGGTATAGTCCTCACAGAAGGCCAGAACCTGCCTATGTTTTCTGGTATGGTGGCCTCAATCATAAGACTAGCTGTACAGAAATACAGATATTTTGGCAGGCAAAAGAGTTCACATACATGTATTTTACCTGGAGTCCAGCTTTAAAGTGGACCTTTACCGTTATCTTTAAAATAGCAATAAACGTACCTTTAGAAATGTTTAGTAATGACAATCTACAAACACATACTTCTAGATAGTTGCAATGTTTGTATTCGTTGCATACCTTTTATTTTCCGCCCTAGTCTTCTGACAGTGGCCTATTGGCTGGCACATGCCAGAGTCTTCTAGCAGGTCCGGGCCAAAAAAACAACAACTGGGCGGAGCTGGCCATGATGTCACAGCCGCGTCCGCCCAGTTGTTATTGTTTAATGACAGATCAGCATCCCCAGGTCATTTTGGGATGCTGATCTGTCATTACAACTGGGCAGCGCTAGCTGTGAGATCATGGCTGGCTCCGCCCAGCTGTCATTTGCGTGGAGATTGGTCGACTGCGGCCGACCATTCCCCATGCTTCGGGTGTCACTATGGCTCAGCCGAGCTGAAGCAAATGCGTTTGGCTCGGGTGAGCAACTCAGCTGCCTTCGGCTGCTGTACGGCTATTGTGAATAGCCCATACAACAGCCCTTCAGTTCGACTGAACCGAAGGGCAGAGGTGGCCAAGGAGAGCCGAAGGAAAAGCAGAAGCTATGGCTAGATCCTTCAGTTCCTTAGTGTATAACCCCATAAGTATTTCAAAATCACAGTATTTTACTCCTGACATGTCTATGTTGTTATTAATCATCATACATAGAGGGATGCATTGGTAGAATTTGATTTTTGAGTGTAAAGGTCCACTTTAAGCTGTTGTAGAAGGGTGTGGCAATGCTATAATGTAATTTGGCAACATTGTCCCCAGGAACACTCAGTTAGAGGGGCTAAAAGGTTCCACAATGTGAATACCTTTGCAGAGGAGGAACTGGCTGTTCAGTTCCTTCCGGGCTTTCCAGACTATAGTGGGCTGGAATCTCTATTCCTGGGACCAGGTGTTGCCAATAACCAGTATAGCTGGATCAGGTGGCTGAGAGCAGCCTTATTAGGAGTCTGTACCAGAGTCCAAGAGGGTTGTCTTGGAGTTGTGTGTGTGTAGGAGGCACACGGACACAGGCAAACTCAGGTTCGTGCTGGGTGCACGTGGAACAGCCGGGGGAGGCTGGGAGAGGTCAGGAAGGTCGGTGACCTAAGGGATCTGTTGGGCGCACTGCTGGGAGAGCAGTGTGAGTGCCCACGAGGGGAGAGGTCAGGAAGGTCGGTGACCAAGGGACCTGTTGGACACACTACTGGGAGAGCAGTGTAAGTATCACACAGAGGTGTGCTGAGAGGCTTGGAGCTGAGGAAAGCTGCTGAGCAATTCTAAGGACTGTATATGCTGAAGAAAGGTGATTATAAGGAGAAGTGCATGAAATGTTGGCCATTGTGTGAGCAAAGGACTATAATTTATGTTGCTGCTGAAAGCTGTCTTATGTAACAGGTGAGGTCTACCCTGTTGAAGTATGATGAGAAATGCATGAAATGTTGGCCATTGTGTGAGCAAAGGACTATAATTTATGTTGCTGCTGGAAGCTGTCTTGTGTAACAGGGGAGGTCTGCACTGTTGATGGAAAGAGACTTTTTGTGTTTGCCCTTAATAAACTGCATTTTTCTTGCATTTCGTGACTACAGTTGATTGTCCTTACACTGTTTAAAACAGAGAGCAGACATTACATGACTGTTAACTTTATTTTTTGCACAGTCCTATCATACAGTTTGTAAAAAGCAGAATGCTAGTGTCTGCATTTACAAAATAAGTTTAATTTGTACTAAAATTAGAGATTACGCTATTGTACTTTTCTATTTATAAAGGAACTTTTATGCGAGTTATATTGCAACTTGTTTGGGGATGCACATATAACTGCTATGAACTATAATTTATTACAGTCAAGTGTTGTTCTCTCTTTCAACAGAACTGAAGTCGCAAGGTTTGCAGTTAAGGCGCTGGAACAAAAGAGATGTCACAAACATCCATTTCTCTTTATAATGTTCTGGAAATTTACATAAACAGCTTGTGGTAATCCCAACTTGCACCTGCTATTTTGTTATATATAGTATACATATATAGTACTTTTACTTGTTATTATCTCCCTGCCAAAAACACCACATGTCATAAAACATGTCAAAATCAACTTTATAACATTTGCAATGTTGAAAGAATGTGTTATACAAATAAAGACATAAAGGGGTTATCTTCATTGATGCAGTTTTTATTTTTCATCCTGTAACAATGATTGTACTATTACAAAAAAGAGGGGGAGTCTATAGTCCTCATTAGAAATTGCAGTCAATCTGGCCGGCTCACTACGAGGCTTAACAGGAAGTTTCTCCAGCAAAGCCGATTTTCTCAGAGAGCAAATAAAGTAGTCTAAAGGTAGAATCCAATAGGAATCCTGGTTGTAAGACCTCAGGGTAGTATAGGACACAAATCTCTACACCCTGTGACATTAATGGGCTAATAGGGACATGTTAATCAAATACAGAAATATAGTAATTCCTTGTTAGGGCAGTAACATACCTCCCACGTTCCTGGGGTGGGAAAGAGGGGCACCTTTTCCACAAAGTATAGAGGAAAAGACAAATCCCATGCCATGCATTCAGGTAGGCAGACCATGATAAAGGCAAAAGCAAAAAACCTGATAATTGTGAATTCGAGGCTTTGGGCTTTTGGGCACTAGGTGACAGACAGGCGCAATAGGTTATTGTTATGAATCTGGGAATTTTTCATTATACAGTATTGTCAGGTCCATGTACGTGCTAAAATGAAAGCTTGTTGATAATTTTATTTTATGTGACAGGGTATTAACTTCAGCAGACACAAATGTGTTTGAGATTCATGAGAATTAACTCCTAGTTATAGTGAGGTTTTCGATTTGTTTATGTGATTTGTACCAAATGACTTTAATAAGAGTTGGTACTAGCTGGTAGCTAGTACTGATGGTCAGTGTAACTTTGTGTGGCACTGTTAAGGATTTACTTAAAGCAGAAATCCAGCAAAAATGATCATTAATCCTTGCAGTTGGGCTTCCCCAGCACTGCAAGGGTTAACTGCTCATGTATAGAACATGATGATTTATGGGAGCTTAAACCGCTGCAGCAGAAGGGGAGAGAGACTCCAGGGACTGGTCTAAGAGCAAGCCGACTCAGAGGATCAGGATAGTATGACTTTTCTTATTATCCTCCCTAGACACAAAAGAGCACTTAACCCTTGCAGCGCAGGGGTAGACCCACTGCAAGGGTTAATCATCATTTTCCCTGGAGTTCTTCTTTAATTGATTCAACCTGGTAAGGCACCCAACCCATGTTGATGGCATGTGGACTGGTATGGTTCAGGAGAGGAAGGGGCACAAGCTCAT
>NW_017308106.1:181442-225986 GCF_000935625.1 Nanorana parkeri | reverse complement strand
CCCCGCCCACACACTTTTCATAGTCAGGCAGGCTGCATGCTCAGATAAGGGTCTGGTATGGATTTTGGGGAGGGGACCACATCATTTTTTTAATGTGGTCTAATATTTTTCATTTGGGTACATTCATAAATCACTGGTATAGATTAAAGAAATCACGATCACTTTGTAAATGTAAATTACTGGCAATTTAAATTGTGTTTTTATGTTTGTAAATGTCAGTTTAGCTGTCGTGCTTTGTATACAGGTGTGCCATTTCAGGGACAGATTTGGGGCATTCTGAGCATGTTATGTAAAGAAATTGTGAAATTTTAATGTTGCCCTTTAAGTGTTACTTAAAAAGTTGTTCTCTGCCGAATAGTATTTTTTTATTTTGTTTTGCATTGGTACATGTTCCCCAGGGAAGTGTCTGGCAAAAGAACAAGCCACAGGGAAATGTCATTTGCCAGCGGGCAATTTAACTAGTATTTTTTGTTGTCAATTGGCTTGTTTACATCCTACAGATGCACCACTTCACATACAAGTTGAAGGTGTCCCACCAAGCATGTTAGTAAAAGGAATTGTGTCCTTCAAGCATTATTAAAAGATCAACTCCGTGTCAAACAGTATTTTTTGGCACGGAGCAGATCTTTATTAATATATACTTAAAATGGGACCAAAGTCAAAAAGTGAAGGATTTGCTATGTTTTATTCCTCCTGAAAAATGTTCTGATATGTCAGGGTGCCTCAGCACTGCTGTTCCTACAGCCTTATTGCTGTATGTCTGTGAATCTAAGGCACTGCTGCCTCTAGCAGAGATTTGGGGTGAGATTTGGAGATTTGGTGATATCACTAAGGTGCTGCTCACTGTTTGCAATGCCCAGGGTATACAAAGGTGGCCACGTCCAGACAGAGACAAAGTGCACAGCAGGGTGTTAAGTCTGTAATGAGGAAAAGATCAGCTGCAGGGAGTCTACAACAATGCTGGTGGGCAAAGATAGTTATAAAATATTTTTTCATATGCATTTGATTATATGTATATAGTATTTGTTTTACAATACATAAATGACAAAGTATTCCAAGAGCACTATGAGTTAGCTAAGGTAACAGCAAAGCAAAGCAAAGTTTGAACTATTGAGATCCCTGAAGAAAACAGACTTCTTTAATCAAAGTTGAAATATCAAATAGCTAACCATGTAAAACAGAAACTAAGGCTCCAACTTCTGGCTTAAAGAAGCACACAATTTATATTGTATTGTATTCATATTGAATGTATATTTATATACTGTATGAGAAAGATAATAAAGACAAGAAAGCATAATATTTTTAAAGGTATTTTGAAATTATATACAATTAAGGACAATAACAAATGTAAAATATGTACAAAATCACCACACTACATCCATCACTAGAGTTTTAATGGGTATACCATACAAAGTCCAGGATTAGATTTTTTAATATCTCTCTCTCTCTCTCTCTCTCTCGCTCTCTCTCTCTCGGAAGATCCTCTGTCATCTGTATACCCCTTGCGAACTTCTGGTGGCAATGTCACCACCATTGGATCTGGGATACAATTCTCAAAAAAAGACTCAGACAACAATACAAAAATAGATTTTTTTCCCCCCCTCTCTTTCTTCTTTTTCTTGAGTGCTGTTCCTGGCATAGGAATGAATCAGATGCCAGCCTCTCCCCACTATGCCCCCACCCCAACCACTATACTACTAGTGTTTCTCTGCAACTCTGTGACATAGCAATCAGGAAGAGAAGGAGCTACAATGTGTAGCAGGGAGAAGTGTCAGATGCTTAAAGTGTATTTCCACTTTTTGCCGCAAAATGTTTATAATTGTTACATGTTCACATTCAGATTTCATTACTTTAAAAAATATTTAAAAAATGCTGCTTACAGTAAAGTGCTTTTTACTTTCTTAAAAATCCTAGTTTCACCCCTATGTAAAGGTAAAGTATGCAACTATATGAATATTTTTGTTGTATACACACCTAGACCTAAATTTTAAACACATTACTAAAGCTAACCATGTCAATTTAAAAAAATAATCTAACTACCATTTCCCCTCTAGTTTACAAGTCATTACACTATCGTTATTTTGTGCTGTATTATAAGGATCTGAGGGGTGGGGGCAGAGACCATGAAACGACTCCTCCTCTTCTGTGCATACCATTATACAATGTATGCCCTGATGGTAGCGGCTGTCAATCACTAAGAGGGTTATTCAGTTTGACTTCTGTACGGGCTATTCACTAAGCCCGTACAGCTCGCGATGGTGGGCGAGCGAATCAGCTTAGCTGAAGGCATATGCTTCGGTTGGACTGAGCCGAAGCGGGCGAACGGCCAGCCATTGGCCGGACGAAAAAGCCTTGCAACTGACAGCTGGACGGAGCAACGGCTGGCTCCGCCCAGTTGCACTGACAGATCAGTGTCCCCAGGTTACCTGGGCATGCTGAACTGTCATTAAACAGTGACAACAGGGTGGAGTCAGCCGTGACATCACGGCCGGCTCCGCCCAGTTGTTATTCATTGGCCGGTACCTGCTAGAAGACTCTAGCAGGTCACAGCCAATAGGAAACTGTTGGGCGGAGCTAACTGTCACTGCTAGCTCCGCCCACTTGTTTTTTAATTATGTTTTCTCTTTTTTAAACAATCTTTATTTATTTTTTGTAATTTATCATTTATTTACATTTTTAAACATTGTGTTTCTACTTTTCTTTCTACTTTTTTCACTGATTTTCTATTCTGCTATTCTATTCCACCAAGCAGAATAGCCGAGCTGAGTGCAGCTCGGCGGCATTCGGCCATTCATCACTGCACCTATCAGAACAGGCCGAACGACAGCAAGTAGCCTGTCGGAGGTTCGGCTCAGCCGATCCAAATGTTGGATCGGCTGAGTCGAACGTGGTCTTCACTTCGGCTCTGTCAAACATGCTGAGCATGTTCGGTTGAACTGAAGCCAGCCGATGTATGTCTAATGACAGCCGATGTACGGCTGAAGTCAGCTGTACAAGACTGAAGTGAATAGCCAAACAGCGTTCGGCTCACTTCACTTTGGGTGGGTTATTCACTCGGGTGCCTTCGGCAGCTTTGTGAATAACACTCTAAAGGTGCTCATACACCTTACAATTATCTGCAGATTTTCTGTGGTCAGATGGAAAAAGTGCAACAGATTGGCCCAAGTGGAGATTCCTCCATCCACACAGTTAAGTGTAGATGGGGGAATCTGTTGCACCTTTTCCATCTGACCACAGAAAATCTGCAGATAATTGTAAGGTGTATGGCCAGCTTTAGTGTGGGCTGGCCTATGGACATGTAGTGTGTGATGTCACATGCTGACGTCCTGCTGTTCCCTTTGAATGTATTTCTTCATGTCTGCTCAATCAAGTGGGCAGGAGGCATGTCAGCAAGACTGACCATGGAGTTACAGGCACCCTGTGTGTCGGCACAGCGTCCTGTAGCTCATGATTACAAGTTATGGGATTTAAACTGAAAACACCAGTATGGATCTTTTAACGTACTTAGTGTGCTCAGGATAGTTCAAGAAGGGAAGGGGACTGGCTGGTTTTTGCTGCTAAAATTAACTGTTGATAACAAATACAGCACATGCACAAGAATTGCTTCTCACACAGAAATACACTAATGGGATATGAAAAAGAAGGGTAACATACACTTTAAAGAGGGGGCTGTTCACTCTAATTAACCCTGTCTGTACTGGGCTGGCAGATTTCATTATCAGTTGTAAACTAGATCTGAACATTGTCTGTCCTAACATAGGGTTAAAGACTTTGTCACATTGAATGTTAATGAGAAGAAGCTGAGTCTGTCCCTCAGTTTGTCCCTCTAATTTCACTCTCAGACTGCGCAAAGTAGCTTGGAAATCTGCACAAAAGCTTTCATTATGAAACATCTGAAAGGTACAAATTTGTTTTTAAATTCTTTTAGGTATGTTGTATGAATGAAAACACATAACAAACATATAGAGGGATTTTCTTTAATTGAACTGCAACAGTGGAATTACTCTTCAAAAAAGAACTTCAAGAAAACATTTTATTAACCCTTCCAGTTGGGCTACCCCTCACTGCAAGGGTTAAGTGCTCCTCTTGGTTCAGGTTCAAAAATAGCAGTTATACATGCCCGAAGCTCTGAGTTGGCCAGCTGTCACAGCGCTTCCTCGAGGCCTGTCTCCTCCTCCGCAGAATTGGAATCTTCCACCCCGTCCTCCCGTCTATACACTTGTCATAGTGTATCGCGGGTCCGGCGCTTGGGGCCGCGGGCCGGCCTCTTCACCCAGTGGCGTGACGTCACGAGGAGGCCGAGGCGGTGAGGGGACCTCGGTTCCTATCACTATCTATACTGACCATCAGAACTTACAATACTTAAAAATGAACAAAACTCTCTCCTCTCGCCAGGTTCGATGGAGTTTTTTCTTTAACCGCTTTAATTTTCTTATCACCTATAGGCCTGGATCCCGTAATGGGAAGGCGGATTCTTTATACCGTATTACGGACCACGTTCCGCCCTCTGAGACGGTCAATTTCGTCATACCTCCAAACAAGATTCTAGCTGCCACAATCAGCTTAAAAGAACAGCTCAAACAAGAGTTAGACGCCCCTGGGGTGTCCCTACCACCGGATCTGGAGGCGGATTCGGAAGGATTCCTCCGCAAGAACGGGAGATTATTCATCCCCGACTCTATGCGGGTTACCATCCTAAAAATGATGCACGATGACCCTCTTGCGGGTCATCCTGGTATGACCAAGACCACAGAACTAGTGCGAAGATACTTCTGGTGGCCCCACATGGCAACCACCATCCGTCAATTCGTTTCCACGTGCGAGATATGCGCCTCTTGCAAGTCTGAAAAGGGACGCCCGTACGACCTCCTGACCAGCCTTCCGTACCCACTACTCCCTGGGAAACGGTTTCCTTGGACTTTATTGTTGAATTGCCCATGTCCCAAAACCACAACACCATCCTTGTCACCGTAGATGTCTTAACCAAGTTGGCACACTTTATACCATTGCGGAGACTCCCTAGTTCACAGGAGACGGCGGCAGCCTTCTTCCAACATGTCGTGAAGCTTCACGGGCTACCTACCCGATTGATTTCCGATCGAGGTACCCAGTTCGTTTCGAAATTTTGGAAGGCGCTATGCAAATCCTTGCACATCGACCATCGCCTCTCCAGCGCACACCACCCACAAACGAACGGGCAAACGGAAAGAATAAATCAGTGCTTGGAGCAATTCCTCCGTTGCTACACTTCTCACCTGCAAGATGACTGGGTACAACTTCTACCCTTTGCAGAGATCTCATACAACAATTCCGTTAGTGCATCCACCCGGATGTCTCCCTTCTTTGCAACCTACGGGTTTCATCCTAATCTGATACCCTCCTCACTACTCCCCTCCTCTTCACCGGCCTCAGATGTATTCTTGCGACAGTACACCCATAGGATTGAGATGATCAGGAGCAACCTCCTTCGGGCACAGGCTAGGCAGAAACACTACTACGATCTTCGTAGGCGACCGCCGCCTGCCTATCAGGTTGGGGACCTGGTTTGGCTCTCCTCAAAGAACATTTCTTTGGGGACACCGGCTAGAAAGCTGAGCAGGGCTTTCCTGGGTCCCTACCCTATTGAACGGATTATCAACCCGGTCGCTGTCCGACTTTCTCTACCTCCTGCGATGCGTGTGCATCCTGTGTTTCACGTCTCCCTCCTCAAACCCCATCGCAGGGACACCTTCTCTGGCCGCTCTCCCCTCCAGCGTCCGCCCGTTGAGATTGGTGGCGAGCTCGAGTACGAAGTCGAGCAGATCCTGAATTCTCGCTTCCACAGGGGTGTTCTGCAATACTTAGTTCGTTGGAGGGGTTATGGTCCTCAGGATGACTCCTGGGAGAGCCATCGGGATGTTCACGCCCCCCGACTGACCCGTAGGTACCATCTGAGGTACCCCCTTCGGGCTGCTCCTCGGCGAAACCCTGGAATGGTTTAGTTGAGGGGGGGGTTCTGTCATAGTGTATCCCGGGTCCGGCGCTTGGGGCCGCGGGGCGGCCTCTTCACCCAGCGGCGTGACGTCACGAGGAGGTTGAGGCGGCGCACGGCACGCTCGGCCCCTCCCCCTCTTGGATCCTCCTCCTCATAATGACGCCAGTTGCAATGGCTCGGCGTTCTAGTGTTGCGACCGTCGAGCCAGTGCAACTTGCCGAATAGTGGACACAGGAACTGCCGCTCTCCTCTGCCGACTTCCTCCAGTACCGTGGGGTGATTCATAGCGATTTCTCCTGCTCGCCTCTGGCTGCATATGGGACAGATCTCTCTCTGAAACTGCCAGGACAATACTACTATCTTCCCTGGAGAGGCTAATGGACTGTAGAACCACCCTTTAAATCGCAAGTACCTTGCCCTAGTGGCTACTCCATAGGAAGTGTCAGCAAATACTCAGTTGTGCTATTGATGTAACTACAGATCAGTAATCTGCTACTTCATTCCCAAAACTGTATACTACTATTATTGCTGCGCTCCTCTTGTAAACCATATGCCTGTTATCTCTGTGGAGAGTGTGGGGTTAAGGTGACTGCAATTACTCTTACAATTGATACTAACTAGAGGCTGCTGGATTAGCATATAGCCTTCCAGGGGTACTCCTAAGCATACCTATAGGGGAACTCCAACCCCCCATTCTATACGGATTGGCGTATGATGTGCTAGAGGGTTACAACATCACTCCCTAACATACAGAGTGTTAACGGGAACCCTCGATCTGAGCCAAATCCACATGCACAGGTTCAAGCCAATTTCTGCAGCTGCGATCCTACCTCAACCTCCTCGGCTGGTGCGTTACAACACTGTGTATAGAACGTGATGATTTATGGACCTTAAACCGCTGTAGAGGAGAGGGAGAGAGGCTGGAAGGACCGGTCTAAGAACAAGCCTGCTCCACGGCTCACATGAGTGCAGTGCATAGGTAACCCCACCAGTTACAACTTTTTCCTGGAGTTCTTGTTTAAGATACAAGCAGCGACTCTAGCTTTACAAGACAGCAAAGATTGGAGTCATCCTACACACTAATAGTGAGTGTATCTTACAATGCTGTATGTGTTTTTACTGAAGTGACAATGTCACCTTAAACTGCTCTTTTTTGCTTCTAGATCTCTTGCAACTGTCACAGGCTGGTGGCAGAGAGCATGAGTGTGTTTAATGTTGCAATACAAAGACATGTGTAAATACTCATCAAATTGAGCTCATCTGAACACTTCCAGGTTGTGCAGAATGACCCCAGCCACTTTCACCCACAATGTTTTCTTTTATGTCAAAAAATAAAGTTTGTTTATAATGTATCGGAACCTCTTGACAGACTGACAAGCCGAAGACATGTCATGCTGTGACAGCATGCAGACATTTCAAAAAGACATCACTTCTGCCTGCCGGCAAAGTACCTGCTCCTTTCAACTGTTGACTTATTTCTATATTTAGCTGTCCCTTAGGTTCCTGCCCTTTCCTATAAATCACTGGAAGTGTCTTTAAACATTCTTGATAAGACCATGAGTTGTGTGCACTGAGTTTGCTGCTATGTTTGTCAGTGTATGCCCTTGAGTATTGCCGATGCTTTTAAAAAAAAAGACATATATCAGCAATCTAAGATGTGATAATGATTATGATTAAGGCAATGGCAAAAGTACTAATATAAATATATAAATCTTATGTACTAAATATCAGGTGATCTACAAAAAAAATAACAGCAATAACATCCACCATTGACATACATGTTTTATACACCGGTCATATGGGTTTGTATTCCTCACGGCAGATGCAATCATTTTCAAAGGTATTCATTATAGCACTAGTTCATAAGCATCAAACTTTACACTGTTGTCCCTGCTCTGATTGGTTTACTTTCTCCTTGATTCATAGAAAACAGTGTAACAGGCAATAATGTCCCCTATTTGATGTTAAAGAGCATATTGGCTGCTTTTAAAATAATAGTGGATCCCACCTACTTGCAGCCCTTTTTAACCAGGGATTTCAGACATAAGCCCTGTGTGTATTAAACTGGAATGAACAATGTTTCTCTGTAATTTTTTTACAATCAATGTCAGATCAGTTAATGCAAATACTGTGACCAGGATCCCAGGAGCAGATATGGTTAAAGTGATACTAAACTCAGAAGTTAAATCTTAAAAATGGATTCAAGTATGTCAACTTTTAACAAAAATGTATCTTATTTGTGCATCACTCTGTAGATCCTCAAATCATCTCTGGATTTGTGCTGAAATGGTCCTTCCTTCTAGAGGGTGGCTAATTTGGTTCCTCATGGTCCCTGTGTGTGTTGTAAAGTGGCCACCACTTCAAGCTCACTCTTGTGATGGACTACAATCTCATGTTTAGTTTACTAATTTCTTTTGAGATTGTAGTCCATCATGGGAGCGAGAGTGGAGAGATGACGGCTTTACAACACACACAGGGACCATGGGGAACAAAAGTAGCCACCCTCCAGAAGGAAGGACAGTGTCAGCACAAATTCAGAGATGATTTGAGGATCTACAACTGAGTGATACAAACATAAGCTACATCTTTGTTAATATTTAGGGTACTTGAATGCATTTTTAAGATTTAACTCCTAAGTGTAATTTCAATGTAAAGACAAGAACAAAGGCACCTGAAAAAAGCTATGTATACAAATTTTTATTTTTTGCTACAGTGCTGGAGTCGACCCCATTGGGGTAGAAGGGCAAACTGGGAGGGGGAGTCCTGAGCTCAGAGTTGCCCTTTAAGCAATTTGATATATAAGAGCTATCAGTATATGTGATAAATATATTTCACTATTTGGGTTCAAAAGTTAACTTAAACTTTAAAGGGTCAGTACAGACACAGCTAATATTTTGGTTTTAATTAACTGGTATAACCATATGTTAAAATAACCAGTAGTTCAAGCGATACAGACAGCTAAAGTTAAATGCAAATCCTGACTTCTGTTGTAAATTTCTAGATTTTGCTTGATCCCTTTCTGCCTCTTAATCCCTCTTGTTGGCCCTCTAATATATTAAGTACCCTCACTGACCATAAGGCAGATTGCAAGGCAGGAGAGGGTGGAGCCAAATCAGACTCTTCTGTGAAAATTCAAGATTTACATATTCATTCAGCAGTCTGTATGTCATGAACTACTGATTGGACTGACATGCAGGTTTTACTGAAGGCAGCCCCTGCTTTGCATTCATTTATCATATGCACAACTTAAATTTCCCGCGTTAGTGACACATTTACTATAACATTTTTAGTTTAGTTTAGTTTTAGTTTCCTAGATTTCTTAGTAGCTGCCATTAATAGAGGGTCCCATATTGGGTCACATAGTGGTACCTGTGGTCAGGTGCAAGACTGTAGCCAATTACCGTTTCGGACGGCGCAGTGCATTGTGGGATGTCCCGCGGTCGAACAGACCGCGGACATCCCATAATGTTCGGCGAATGCTAGAACATGCTATGTTCGAGTCGAACATAGGTTTGACTCGAACGTGCAGCCCATCCCTAATAGTGGGAACAGTTTGGTTGGGGACAAAACCCAAGAGGGTTATTCACTAAAGGGAAGAAGAGTTTGGAGAAGGCAGGAGAAGTGAACAATCTAGAACAACATAGCTGAACTGGAAAGTGAGATAAATTGGAGAATTTTCCCAAATGAGCTATGTTTGTTCACTTCTCCTGCTTTCTCCAAACTCTTCACCCTTTAGTGAATAACCCTGCAAAACTCCAAGGAGAACAGGAACAGATCAGTAACTAAGTAATTCAGGGAACCAGAATATGACATCACCCACCATATCTGGCAACAAATGGCAGATGAACAAGAAGTGTACATGCAAACAGTAAGTAGTTAGGCACGTTATTTTTGTATTTGAAGCATCAAATGTAAGTAATGTTTTATTTATGGGGGAAATATGGTATAAGTCATCTGATGGCTTAAATTCTTACTTCTCTTGTTGCAAAGATGGGTACTCCCACCTGTATTTATTGACTCCTGTTGTAACTTCCATAATTTAGGTAAAAGAGATAGTGAAACCCTCTTGTAATTGCCAAGACAGGTAAGTAGACAGGGAGGCTAAAACACATCTCACACTACTACAGACATTTTTGTTAATAGTTAAGTTACTTGAATGCATTTTTAAGATTTAACTTCCTAAGTTTAGTGTCACTTTAACAACTTCCAAAAACTAAAATAACCCAGTGGAAGCAAATTGGACTATTCTTTATAAGATTTTTTTTCCCCTCTGGGTCCGTTTTGGATTTGGGGTTGCGGAGATGGTGTAGGTTTATTTATTTATTTATCTATGTTTCTATTGGTTGAAGTTGTGCCTTTTTTGTAGCCTGACTAACTTTGCAAATATGAAAGACAATGGGGGTGATTTACTAACCTAAACACACGCACGCACCAGGTGTGTGTGATTTTCACACAGCAAAACGTATTTATCAACCAAAAAGTCTCTAAAAGCATATTTCCACTAATGCCATATATGGAAAAATCATGCACATGATGCATATATAATGCTGCTTCACAGTTTAGACAAAAATGGTTAGCTAATGCATTTACATTCCTGCATTCATCAACGCAAGCAACATAACATAGAGCTAATTTACACCACATTACCTTGCAATTCATTGCAGGGCTTTGCACAACACACCTGCTGATTGTGTACACACTACAAAGGTGTTTCGATTCCTCCCATAGATCATGCTGGGAGGGAACACACTACAGAGGTGTATACACGTTCATGGTGTGTTTATAAGGTTAGTAAATCAACACCAATGTGTCAAATATATTCTCCTGAAGAAGTAAGAAGGATGACATCTGGGTCGAGACTTGTGAATTGGACCTGAGGATGGTGAGCTTTGGATTTTATAAGTTTTTATATTTGATGAAAGTGCAGTCAACTACTGATTTTTAATGGTATTTGGCAGTCTGCGCTATCCTCTTCATATCTGCCACTTTGCAGAACCATTATCACTGACAGGGGTATCGCAGGAGGAGGAGCAGGTTAAACAGGTGTCCCAGAAGGGGGTCACATGGAGGCTGAAATCCTTTACTGTGAAATGTCTGCGGATGACATACGCTGCTGAGAAAGACATCTCCTATCTTAATATCTTCTCTTTATTATGGGAAAAATATTTTACCTTTTAAGAGTGGATTGAGCACAAATGTATGATGTTTTCATTTAATACTGTACAACAAGAACTTGAAGCCCATTTTGGTTCTAATAGCGAGAGTGGGGTAATTACCCATTAAGAGAACTGCTCGTAATTTTTTTTTTTCACAAGTAAAAAATGTTTTTATTGTAATTATAAATGTCAAACATACATGCAGTAACCAAGTACAAAGAAATAATGAAGTCAATACTATAAGAGGGGGTAGGGGAAAGGGAGTTCCAGTGAACAAGCCACGGTGTACATGATAAAGAAGAGTCCTGTTCACAGTGCACAGACAACATATCTCAATATGTAACCTTGAGAGGCAAGAGTGGGGCGTACATGGCATGTAAGCCCAAGCATTGCTAAAAAGTTGCATGAGCATCCCTTGAAGTGGGCGAACTCAGGGCCAAGGAGGATATCAGCTTATGGCTATGCTGAGCCTTAATAAAATGCTTATTTCTGTGTAAGGGTGTCAGGGCTTGTTCTAGGAAGAGAACCTAATATGGAGGCGGAGGAAAAAGAGGGAATATATTCAGAGCTCTTAGGGAGCTGGGGGGAAAGGAAGAATCAGAGGGGAAAGAGGACAGGAAAGGCAGAAGAAGGTTAGGGAGAAAGAAAGAGAGAGCCAGAGAAGGTTAGACTTTAGAGGGAGACAGAGAGAGAAAAACATTCCCGCCCGCTTCCTGTGGAACTGGAAAGACAGTGAGAGCCACAGTGCGTGAGAAGGGAAGATAAGGACAAAGAAGGGAGCAGTGGAAGTGGGTAGAGAGGGGGCGGAGCACCAGGGGAGAGGGGGCCAGTTATCACTGAGTAAGGGTAGCGTACGTGTCCGTATCTTTTAAAAATAATGCCAGGCTGCCCAAGTTTTCAGGTATCGAGGCATGGTTTCCTTATCACAGGAGATTAGTTCCTCCATCTTTGCCACTGTGTCCACTCGAGCTAGCCACTCTCTGACAGTCGGTGGGTGGGTTGCCTTCCAGTGTCTAGGGATCACTGTTTTAGCTGCATTTAGCAGGTGCAGGAACTGCTCTTAATTTGTCCAACACTGGATTGTTGAAGTGATTGCAAGAACATGGACTGTGAGGTGTATAATTGTTTCATTTGTGTGATATAATACGGGTTAGCCGTTTCCTCTGCCACACTGGCTGTTGTTTAAGTCCTTTATTTCATACCATGCCATTTTAATTTCCTTTTCCTTTCTTTCTCTGTTTTGGTTTATATTCGAAGTAAACATGGAAAAGCCTAATGAATGCACACAGTTCTTCTAGGCAATGTGAATTACACAACAGACATTTGGCGTCACTTTGAACATGTCCTTTGTTGATATTCTTATTTTCTAGCGGTTTGTGACAGACTTTTTTGTCTTCTTCAAAAATCTTAAGACATTAACATTTTAATGAATTTTTCCAGCTTGCTGAATTGAGTTTTGTAATCAATGGCACCAATGGACTTTGTGATAGGAAATTGCAAGAGGACAATTAGAATGACTTTTACAGAAACTAAACCCTCTATTATTAATTAAAGTAATGATTAACTGCCAGTCATGTTTACAAGCAACAAAGCTTGAATTTAGTCGATAAGGTCTTAAAGGGAAATTATAGTGTATTTTACTAAGAATTCATATTGTGGTATAAGAATATTTATCTGCAATGTGTATTTTAATTTGTTTAATTTTTATTTAAACATGCTTACTGTGCAAGTTTGCATCTGCACTTAGTACTTTTAGTATCAGACAGTGCAACATGCATCATTGCTAAAAAAAATAAAAAAATTCAACGATATGAAAATCCACCCAGAGAGCATATCATTTAAATTTTTAGACTGACTCAATAGTGAAACATATAAAGTATGAGTGCAGTACCTGTGGCAATCAAACCAAATTATTTTTTCATACATTATATATATATATATATACACACACAGCTTACCAATCCTTAGATGTGATGTCTTCATTAGTTTTCTTTTTTAGGTTGTTTTCCCTTTATTTTCATTAGGCGATCCAGCACTTCCTGTCTTAGAGTGGCTCCACTTTATGGAGGAACAGTGGAACCATCCTTGGGCAGCAAAATTGTCAACCCTTATTGTTAACACCCCTGTCAGTGTTAAATGGTTTGTCTCACCTCTTTATCTGCCACGTTTGCTGGGCAGTTTGATCTGTTAAAGAAAGTTGAAAAATAACAGACCTATTGGCTGGATCACCAGGTTGAATTAAAGAAAAAAGAGCCTAAAAAAGAATACAAATGCAGCCATCACACCTAAGGACTGGTAACCTACAATATACAGTATACTTTTTTATTTTGGGTTTAGATACACTTTAACTTTTTGGCTGGAAATTGTGCCATTGAATGTGTTAATTATATTTGTTCAATAATTATAAAAAATACCTCTTGATGTGCTAAAATTCTAAACAGTGCTATTAGGCCTGTACACCTCACCTCCATGGACCTCCCCTCACAAATACAGATACTGTTCTGTACAGATGCAGAACAGTGAGTAAATGTTGTTAAGCTAGGATGGGAATTGTGTTACTATTAAGATCTCCATGTAAAAATAAAGGAAAAAGCCTGAAAAAAATAAAATAATGCAAGCACCTCATCTAAGAACCAGTAATCTGCAAGTAGTAGATTTATTACAAGTAGTAGTATTACATAGATAGATATTAGATAGAGATAGATAGATAGATAGATAGATAGATAGATAGATAGATAGATAGATAGATAGATAGATAGATAAATAGATAGATAGATAGATAGATAGATAGATAATACAAACCCTTTCTTTCAGGTATATTGTGAGAAGGCAACATGAAGAAAAACCAAGAGTAGATACCCATTACCCATTAACCACTTGAGTCCAAATGGTTCTAAATGACAATGGGATAGAGGCTATTCATCCTGAAGCCATTTCAAACCAGTTCCCCAACTCAGCGCTTTGCTCCGATCTAGAACTATCATTGCAATCACTGACTTCCAGTGACAGCCAGGGACCAGTACTAAGCCCAGGAACGGAATCGATCAGCTCCTGCACTTACTTTTGCTTAATGGTGCTCTGTAGGATCGCCTATAACAGATATGTGAAAGCACAATTCTTCTGCATACTGTTTATATTGGAAGGGATGTGATGTCAGAAATGCACTCCTATTATGATGGCTTATGCAAAACTTCTGTAGGCATATCTAGCCTCTCTCTGCAGTAACAGATCACTGATATTAGAAGTGATCTATTGCTGCTGCAGAGCTTCAGATCGTGTCTCCACTAACCAGATCCAGTCTCCCCATGAAGAAAAAAATGAACAAAATAGATAAATAAATATACAAAAAATAAATATATACAAAATCTAAAAATAAATAAGAAATTCCCTCTCCAGACTATTCCCTAGGTCCCAACAATGACATTGAATGATCTGGATGACATTTGCATTTACCGGGAAAGCATCAAATGCTCACAAAATAGAACACAATGTAATTTAGTGATCGTACTAATTTAAATGTTACACTAACAATTTACACGAGCTGAATTTATTCCATAGTGTGTTTCACAATGTATTTAAAAAGAGGAATAAAGCTCTCCTAAGTAAAACACATATGTTCACTTTGAGCTGTTTCATTCCACTACATCGTCATACTAATATACTAATGTGATATAATTTTAATTAGAATTTCCGAATGACAAAAATAACGATTGCAAACGAATACGAATTTCCCATAACGAAAATATCGGAATGCAAAATGCCTTTTTTTTCTTTTGTCTAATGTCACTTTGCTGCTACGAAAATTTGTTTGTAACGAACATTCGTACATACTACTGCTAAACCAAAATTTTAACTTGATGCTTAACACAATAAAACTTCATTCGGAAAAGAAATTCAGATACATCTGAAATTTTAGTTATCGGAAATTTGCATTCATTTGCATTCGGTATTTCTGTCATTCGGAAATTCGTATGTATCTGAATGTACAAATTCAGAAGCTCCTCACCGCACCCACTGCCCCTCAGACCCTAGATCAGAGTGGAAATGTGAGTGCATAGTTGGGATAAATCCTAGGCTTCTTATCGAGTCTGACATGTCATTTACACAACCAAAGCATGGAAGCTCTGAAGAAGGGGGTGTGTCAGCATATGTCTACTGCTTCTTTTGTGAGTATATTTTATGTATTCAATTTTAATTAATTAAAAGGTTATCTGCACCAGTGTAGGCGTCCGGTTGTTCTTTGTTTCTATGCAGTGATTCTGGATTCCCTGACCGGAACAGGGCAGCCTCTAGTGAATGAGGTGCGAGTAAAGTGTTCAGGCTTAAAGATGGTCTTTCTGGCGCTGACTGGTGTTTGCATTACTGGATACAAACAACGGATGACTTCCCTTACACTGCATCTGAGGTCTGGTGAGTGACTTTTACAGAGGGAGGGGGAATTTGTGTTGTGGGCAATTTTAGTTTAGGCAGGTAAGGTATTTTTTCCCAAATCATTATATGTGTTAGTTATTCATGACCTACTAACCTCTGAACTCTGTGTTGCTTACTACTGACCCCTGCACACTGCAGTACCTACTACTGACTTCTGATCTCTGTGTTACTTACTACTGACCCCTGACTTCTGCTTTACCTATTACTGACATCTGAGCTCTGTATTACTTTCTTCTAACTCCTGCACTCTGTGTTACTTACTACTGATCTCTGCATTACTTACTTCCAAAATTCTGTGTTACTTACTACTGACCTCTACCTTCTGTATTACTTACTACTGAAATCTGACCTCTGTGCTACTTACTACTGACCCCTTCACTCTGCGTTACTTACTACTGACTTCTGAACCTGACCCATGCACTCTGTGTTACCTACTCCCAACCTCTGAACTCTGTGTTACTAACTCCTGACCTCTGTATTCTGTGTGGTTTACACCTGAACTCTGCATTACTTACTCCTGACCCCTGCACACTACAGACTCACTGAAGCTAAGAAAAATAGGATAAGCTTTTTAATAAGCATGCCAATGTAAAAACATATATTTTTCTAAGTTTTCTTCACACCTTCCATACTTTTTAATGGAGGCCTTGCTTGGTTATCTCCATTAAAAAAAGCATGCTGTATCCTGGTCATCTTTGATCTCATCCATGTTGTTCAGGTAGTTCTCCACTTCTCCAGGGTTCCAACCCCTGATTCAAACTATAGTTATAATAAATGCAACCAGTCAGCAGAAGGAAAATTGATACACAGAAAGGATGTGCTCTTTCTAGCTAAAAGATGCATGGGAAATAGTTATTCCTCCTCATTAAAACTGATATAAATACATGAGACATGTTCCGGCCATAAAGAAACATACATTTCACAATTAATTAGAATAGTTCATAACATTTCAGGGATGAGCTGCATTGAAAATACAAATCTGAGAAGTTCTCAAAGCATAAATTGTGTGCTAATGTGACTTTTGTGGATCACAATAAATTGCCTGTTTTCTGAAAAGTCCTTAAATCATGCATCACCTCTTTGAAGTCAGCTTTGTTTTGTTTTAAAATGCTTACAATACTGAACACAGTCACTGGTATCATTTCTATTCCTAATGTCTTTGGCAGTATTTGTAGAATATACACATTGTTCAGACAGAATATTCATTTTGGAACTCTGGGAAAGTGGCTGAAATATAATAACAACTGGGTGTACTTAAAAAGTAGACATAAGATTTGTTTAGTTCTGAATTGAAATTGGGACGAATATTAGCATATTCAGATGTTCGGATGCATCTGAATTTCTGAATAGAAATAATAATAAATTTAAACTAATATGAATGTTGCGGTACTGACAATGTGGAGGCATCCACATTTTTGTAAATTAACTGAAAGGTGTTAGACAATCCAAAAAAAATAATGGGGTCCACCACAAAATCCCTTACCAGACGCTTGATCCAAGCAGCAGCTCGGCAGAGCAGAAAAGGGGTGTGATCATGAGCCCCCTCCTGCACTATACCAAGCTCCATGCCCTCAAAATGGGGAGCATGATTTGCTGGGTGGCCCCCTAGCAAAGCACCTTGTCCCCATGTTGATGAGGACAAGGGCCTCTTCTCTGCAACCCAGGCCTGGTGATTTTGGGGGTCTGGGGGCAGGTCCCCCCTGGCAAAACATCCTCCCCATATTGAGGGCATGTGGTCTAGTGACTTTGTGAATAACCCTGTATGACTAAAGAATAATGACATACAGCTTTTAGCTAAACACTTGGCATGTTCACTAATTCTCCAGGGGGATATATTAACTCACAGGGTCATAAGTAAATTAACCTTCTAATTTTTCATTCTTGACTATTTTAGATTCTTTTAAAAGTTTTTTTTTTACAGTGACACTAAACACAGGCATTAAACCTTAAACATGCATTCAATTACCTTAACTATGAACAAAAATGCAGCTTATTTGTGTATCAATCAGCTGTAGATCCTTCAACCATCTCTGAGGCTTGGTTCACACTGAGCGTATTGTCGCAGCTGATTGACAAAAAGCTTCCTCCAAAAAAATCCAATTCTTATGGCCCCTGCTCATATCAGAGCATTTTGTCGCAATAAGCAAAACGCCTGTTGCTGGAAAAAGTACATGAGCTTCTTTTTAAGAAATTATAGTTAGTTTTGCCCCTATAGAGTCAATAGGAAACGCTTGGAAACGTGCGTTGCAATTGTTTTTTGCCATTGCGTGCGTTTTTGCCATTTACATCAATGTGTCACAATCTGTTCATATAAATGTGTGACTTAAAGCACAAACTGTTTACGCTCATATAAACATGCAAAAACGCTCAGCAAAAAAAGCGTTAAAAAGCTGTCGCCTATGTGTGAATCAGGCCTGAAATGTGTGCTGATACTGTCCTTCCTTCTGGAGGGTGGCTACTTTTGCTCCCCATGGTCCCTGTGTGTGTTGTAAAGTAGCCAACGCTCCCAGCTCACTTCCATGATAGACTATAACTTCAATACAAATTAGTAAACTAAATGTGAGGCTGTAGTCCATCACGGGAGCGGGTTTGGAGCAGCGGCTAGTTTACAACACACACAGGGACCATGTGTGTCACTTTAAATTTGTTATACTATAAAGTCAAAAAGGTGTAAAGGCAGATATTTATTCAATTAAAACATATGTTTTAATAGTTTTACCATCAACAGGTTTTGTTTTTCAAACTGACCACTTCTTTAAGGAAGGCGCATATGGATTGTCCAATGAAATAGACTATATACTATTAGTAAAACAATGTAGTTTACATTTCCTACAAGTCCCTTTAGATATTATTGCCTGAACTGTATCTATATACAAAAGATGTTTTAAAGTTTTAGAATATAAATGAGTTAAAACCCCTGCGAGGTTATTTTTTGTTGTCTGTCAGTCATTGGGGAAATACATTCGCTCCCTGTCCCAGAGATGCAATAGCAAATTAGAGGAAATCTCCCTAAATTAAGAAATTCCCTTCCAGCACAGTTGTCCCCAAAACAAGTATCCTCAATGGGAGATTACCACTTACCTCTTGTTCTAGGAACATCTGTAACATTTTTGATTTCCCATGAATTTTTACCTCAATGGCAATGGTCACCAAGACAAAGAGAGTGGTAAATTGCCCCAATAGGGAAACAGGGATAAAAGATCTAACTTTTCCCAAATCTATCTAAAATGTAAAAAAGGGCTTGCCTATATATATATACTTTAAGAACAATGCTCTTGTCCCTTCATTGTTTACAGTGGTTGTAGACTAAAATCTCATTATTCAAATGTAGCTGGTTGCCAAATGGACAGTTTAGTGATACCAAATTCACTGTCAGGCAATGATGTTAGTTAAATCAGAAATAGTTGAGACTGTTGTACTGATAAATCTGCTACATATAAGATTTTGCAATAACAAAATTATAACAGGCTGCATAGATCTTGATGTTCTGTCTTGCTTCAGTTGCTAAAGCAGTTCTGTTTAGAACATTCGCCAGCAGACAGATGTGCAAGCTGCTATGCAAGGTATCAAATATGCTCCAAGCAACCTTTGGGGAGTAGTTTAGATTTAAAAATGCATTATAAAGCGTATATAGATAAATAAAATAACAGGTGCATAAGCTAATAATAAATCTGTCCCATCTTGTGGTGTGTATATTCATTCATTGGTATGCATGCTAATTGGTAAACAAATCATCTAGCATCTGTCTGTTCATTTGCTTGCCTAACGTGGCTTGAATTTCATTGCTGAGATAGAGGCCTTGTACACAGTACAGTAGCTAAAGCTTTCCTTCAAGCACTGAACAGTGAACACCAAACTAGGTTTCACCCCTCAATGAACTTGTGAAGCTAGAAAAGAGAGCAAGTGTGCCAATGTTAGAAAGTCAATCTATTTTGCATTATTACAAATCAATTTATAAACATATTTTGATCCCTTGCAGCCAGACTGAGCACGGCTTTCAGAGTTCTGCTAGTGAGGCTTCAGCTCCTTTGGTCAATCATTCATCATGCTTACAGCGCTTACTGTAGTGAGTAATGAGTGTGGAACAAAAATAAATTATTTTTTAACCATCTGGGGTTTGCATGAGCTGGCAACTCCTGGCTTCCAGAATCAGAAGTTTAGGATTGCATGCTACCAGGATACCTGGTGGCTACAGCCATCCAGAAAATTTCACAGTACTGTGGCCTAGTGTATTTGAGCAATGCTTTATTTTAAAAAAATAGCTATTTTCAGAGTGATTTTATCATCTATATGTTTGCCATGAAATATATATTTTAATTTGTGTATCTTTAAAGCTGAGGTGTAATCTTATAACTTCCCGGGTTCCTACTCTCCCCCCTCATCAACATGATAATGATATTTTTGAAGAAAACCTTTCTATTTTTATTGCATACTTTTTTAGACCCAGTGATCTCTAAGCTTCTATATTCAATGCCGGTAGATTATGTCTGGTGGAAGGGGCCAGCAGGGTGCTGTTTATAGCTTCTTGAAAACATCACTCAGCCTCGGTACTCCTCCCAAGAATCCTAAGCCCTGATGCAAGCAGTGGGTTAGCTCATTGGAGGAGTTATGCAAATATCAAAATGCCTTGATGGGTGGATGTCAGCTTGGAGCAGAGGCGTAACTAGAAACCTCAGGGCCTCGGTGCAAGAAACCATGAAGGGCCCCCCCCCACTCCACCCCCATAAAAAAATGGTGGCACCTTGGCAGTTACAGGGGAAGAGGGTGTGTAGTCCCAGGAGGCAGGGCTGCCAGTTGAAATCATGGGACCCCATACAGTATACCTGACCCTCCCTAGCAGCAATAATAATTTTGTATTGCTGCCTTGGGTGGGGATTATTAATATTTGCCTGGGGGGAGGTAAATATTATTGCTGCCTGGGTCGAAAATAATATTAAATACCAAGAGTTATTAAAAGTAACCCCCAGGCAGCAATAATAACCCCCCCTTCTCAGCAGCAATAATAATTTGTTATTGCTGCTGGGGGGAAACTATTAGGCTCTCCATCCTGAAGCACTTTGCTGTGGGCTGTCCAGAAGACCCTGAAAACCACAGCACAGAAGAAGGCAGCCGGGGGTAGGGTGACCATGTAGGGGGGCCTTACAAGTCACAAGCAGGCTGCAAACAAGTGATTTCAGCGGCTGTATAGTCGCTGAAATCACTTGTACAAATCGCTCTGCTCTACATTTAGCTCTGCTTGCCTCATTTGACAATTGTATCCTCAATGTAGTTGGCAAAACTTTTCTATATGCAGTAAACTCTCAGGGGTCTATTCACGAAGCAGCCGAAGGATCTAGCCGTAGCTTTGGCTGATCCTTCGACTAGCTTCGGCCCCAGGACCCCTTCAGTTCAGTAGAACCGAAGGGCTGCTGTACGGGCTATTCACCATAGCCTGTACAGCTTCCGAAGTGGGTCGGGCGGCTCAGTCGAGCCGAAGGAATATGCCTCGGCTCAACTGAGCCGAGGTGAAAGGCGAAGCTGGCCGAGCGGCTGGCCACTGGCCGGCCGACAGCATGCTTCTAACAGCTGGGTGGAGCCAGCCGTGATCTTACGGCTGGTCCCTGGTTACCAGCTAACCAGGGATACTGATCTCCAGACAGCCCAACTCTCCCGGGCGCCCCGGGAGTCTCCCGCTATTACATAATGGCTTCCGGCCGCCAGGAGAGAAACACTTTCTCCCAGAAGGGTTTACTCTGCTCGATCGAGCAAAGTAAACCTTTCCCTGTTTTTTTTTTTATTCTGACATGGAGCCGTTGGCTGCCTTAAGAATAAAAATAGGAACACCATAGGAATGCAAAGCTAGATTCCTATTGGCTATTTCAATTTGCAAACTAGCTATTGAACCCACCCACTGCTGCTGTCAATCAGAAGAGGGGACCTACAGTTCTCCATCAGGCCCCCTCTAGTGATTGACAGCGGCAGAGGGCAGGTGCAATAGCTAGTTTGCTTTTGGCTATTGCAAATTGAAATAGCCAGTAGGAATGTAGCTATGAATTATTATTTTTTGACGGCAGCAGAAGCGTCCAGCCAATAGAAAACAGTTGGGCGGAGCTAGCTGTCACTGCTGTCAATCCAAATTTTAACCTGCTCTCAGTATGCTGAATTAAAAATTGGTTGCTCACATTTTCAGTTTGATCTACCATATTAAACAATGTAATTTAACTTTACCATTCCTTACCTTATTATTTAAAGATGTTTACAATGACCTCAATGAATGTAAATTTGTCTGCCTTCATCTTTAACTACATAAATACCTAATTATATTATAGTGATAACAAAATGTACTCAGTATGCTGAATAATACTATCCTCAGCACAAGAAAATGGGCTCCCTCCCTAAGTGGCCATCCTCTCTTCTTTAATGATCCATGAAAAGCATTATGTAATCATAATACCTGCTTTGCAAAAACCCCTTTGCATCATAAAAAGAGCATAATGTTGAAATTAGCAGCTCTGCACCTATTATTATTCACAGGAATCATGTAATTTTAATTTCCGAAGGGTAATGGGTAATATGAAAAAATGTCTATGCAATCCTCCAAGACAGTGTGAGAAATGTATAGCCATATGCTGTGTCTGTTAATTGTATTCCATGAAAGACATAAAGGACCAATTAGATCTTAACCTTTTCTCCCTATTTCCCAGAGGCTTCAGAATTAAACTGTTAATGGATTTAAAATGTATATATCAGCATTTATATATGCTCTAAAAATGTTGCTGCATTTTTAGGGGTCTATTCACTTAATTGCCGAAGGATCTAGCCGTAGCTTCGGCTGATCCTTCGGCTAGCTTTGGCCCCAGGACCCCTTCGGTTTAGTAGAACCAAAGGGCTGCTGTACGGGCTATTCACTATGCCCGTACAGCTGCTGTCAATCAGCAGAGGGGACCTGAAGTTCTCCATCAGGTCCCCTCTAGTGATTGACAGCAGCAGAGGGCGGGTGCAATAGCAAGTTTGCTATTGGCTATTGCAAAGTGAAATAGCCAATAGGAATCTAGCTATGCATTCCTATGGTGTTTTGTTTTTTTATTCTGACGGATGCAGAACTGCCGGCCAATAGAAAACAGTTGGGCGAAGCTAGCTGTCACTGCTAGCTTTGCCCAATCATTTTCTATTTTATTTTTTCTACTTTTTGAACTGTTTTTCTATTCTGCTCGGTGCCACAGAGGTACCGAGCAAAATAGCAGAACCGAATGCCTCTCGGCGGCATTCGGCTATTCAATCACTGCTGTTCGGCATCTGTGAGAATAGACCGAACAGCAGCGAGTAGCCTGCTGGAGGTTCGGCTTAGACGATTCAGATGTTGGGTTGGCTGAGTCGAACTCCTTCTGCACTTCGGGCCGGCCGAACATGCTGAGCATGTTCGGCCGACCTGAAGCCAGCGGAAGCCACCCGATGTACGGCTGATTTCAGCCGTACAAGCCTGAAGTGAATAGCCGAACAGCGTTCGGCTCACTTCGCTTCGGGTCGGTTAGTCACTCGGTAGCTTAGTGAATAGACCCCTTAGTGTTCTGTAAAGTGTCACACTGTAAAGAAACAGGGTGGTATTTACTAGAGGGAATTTAGAACCAGTACTTAGCGCATCAGGACAAGTCATGAGAGACTCCGAAAACAGTATTTACAGCATGTTATAACTATATTAGATATTGTTTGTCCACCTCTAGACTTCTGCAGTAAATCAATCTTTAAAGCTGAAAGCAGACCTTATGTGAAAATGCAATGTCCTCCTATTTCCTAGTCAAAAACAAAATATAGGTGAGTGTGATATAATTTGTCCTTTTCTAATGAGCCTGGAAAAGGTAAAGATCCAAAATCCCTCAAGTAATGCGCTCCTGCACTGTGCATTTCATCAGGATTTGGGGTGTAAGGTCAGTATTTTTAACTTTTTTGGTTTAAATTAGCTCTTTTTATTCATTGAACATGAACATGATTGTATGGGTTGGAAAATCCAAATGATTTTCAATATGATCAAATGGTATATTAGTTAATGGAATCACTTCTAATGTTGCTTTATTTTTTACAATAAACTTTTAACATTGAAAGTGATTGGAATGATATAGCCAAATTTATCATTTGTGTTGTAGACAATCTGATTAGATAGTTAATTGCATGTAGTTGATTAAAATGTAGGCAATTATGGAGAGTATAAAATATCACTACAGTGCTAACTCCAGTATGCACAAGTGTCAAAGATACCCACCTAGTGCCAGGATACTGGTGCTTGCAATGGATAAGATCACTTTTTTCTTCCCCTCTGCTTATTACAAGGAACTTTTTTTAAACTGCTAGCAAGCTATGAACGATTATTTAAACAAAATTAATTACACTTGCATGTATGTTTACAAAAAAAAAAGATTTTAGATCCCTTTCAAAACAACCCCCTTTGCTTTATGATGGTTTACGGTATATACAGGTCGGCTGCACGTGTGATGAATGTTTGCTTCTACATAATGCACATGCTCATCACTTATTTTTATAAAGCAATATGCTATTCCACTCCCACCTCCCTTCACATATACTGTAGGAAAACAGCAAATCAAGTATTCAGCACTTTAATGGGACACTTGAAATGCATCACCAGAGCCCTGTGGGTTATGTCAGACAGCAGAGCAAGGGTCACCATAGCAATCTCACTAAACACAATTAAAACATAATCATAGATTTTCTGAAGAGCTTGTAAATATGTTAAGCAAAATTGGAATAATTTTGAAAACTGTTCACAAGGCTCTCTGAACAGTGGGATATATTTCTGTAGCTTGAATCAGTCATAAATTGAGCTTTTCCATGAAAAGCTGGTACAAGAAGTAGTGGAGTAGAATTATAAAAGTGCTTGGTTCATTCAGCTTAGAGGTATATTTAATAGTGTTCACAATAGTACAGTATGTGTTACAGAGCAATAATAATTGTTTTTCGTTACAGATGACCAATAGGTGTAAAATCGGCTCTGTATGTAAAATGTCCACAACACAATTTGGTATACAAATGTTAGGACCATGAATTATGGACTTTTAAAGGATGAACATATTTTGAAAATACAGGAAAAAAATGCACCCTACTGTGTTCCTAAATAGGTTACCTTCTTTCTTAGTTTAGCACATATCTAGAAAGGGTTTAAAATATAATAGGGAAAAGGTATATTTTCTAAAGGACATTGCAAAATGACTATTGTTTGGGATTTTCTGTTCAAATTATTAAATGAAAAATATAATAGATTTTTTTTTTAGAAGCTGCAGGGTTCTTGTAGCAGCATTAAAGTGTATGTAAACCCTAACAATAAGCTCCTCTTATTAGCTCTCTTCTGGTCTGTTTAATCTGCCAATGGAAGCATTGTGTCAATAAGTGAAAAGAAAAGCTGTTGATCATGTAAGAAATCCAGAGCTGCTCCCTGCCTGCTTCCTGTACTATCTCAAACAGCCCTCTTAGTCCTGGTCTTGGACTACAGAAGGATTCACCTTCAGGTCCGAGAATGAGAGTAGATATTATTATATTTATTATTATTATACAGGATTTATATAGCGCCAATAGTTTGCACAGCACTTTACAATATAAGGAAGACATTACAATTACAATACAATTCAAGACAAGATGGCATGGAGGGCCCTGCCCCTGAGGGCTTACAATCTAAAAGGGAGGGGGGCCAGTGACACATGAGGAGGTAGCTGTGTGGGGATGAATTATTTGAGAATGTGATGGTTCAGTGGTTAGGTTGAGGTGGGATAGGCTTAAATATCTGAGGTTGAGTAGTTTAGCAAAACACACTGGGGGAATTTATCAAAGCAATTTTTACAGTTTTAGCTTCTTAGATAATTTTTTATTTCTTTGGTTATTGGTGTCCGCAGCACGGGAGAATTATAAATTGAGGACACAGAGGGGTCTACTCACTAAGCTGCCGTAGGCAGCCGAGTGAAAGACCGACCTGAAGTGAAGTGAGCCGAACGCTGTTCAGGTATTCATTCAGGCTGGTACGGCTGATTTCAGTCGTATATTGGCTGAAATCAGCCGTACATTGTGTGGCTTCACATGGCTTCGGGTCGGCCGAACATGCTCAGCATGTTCAGCCGACCTGAAGTGCAAGAGGAGTTTGACTCAGCCGATCCAACATCTGGATCGGCTAAGCCAAACCTCCGGCAGGCTACTCACTGCTGTTCGGCATCCACCCAGCTGTCAGAAGCAGGCTGTCAGCCAGCCAATGGCCGGCCGCTCGGCCAGCTTCGGCTTTCAGCGCAGCTCAGCCGAGCCGAGGCATATACCTTTGTCTCGACTGAGCCTCTCGGCTAAGTTCGGGAGCTGTACAGGCTATTGTGAATGAGTCCTCAATCTCTTTTTCTGCATCCCCTGTTATCAATGAACAGGAATCCTCTATGAGTGTTCCTGTTCATTGATAACTTGAGAATATAGTATGTTTACTATAACCACAACTATGAATGAACAGCAGTGGATATAGATCACTCCCATTCATTCATAATTGAGGATATAGTCCACATACCATGTCCTCAATTATCTACAAACACTCAGCGATCACTGAGTGTTTGTAGCCTGCTCTCCTCTGTGACACGCTGTCACAGGAGGCTGAGTGAGCGGTGCGCGAAGAGAGCCCAGCCGCCTGTGACAGCGCTGTCTCCGCTCCACACACACCTCTGCCGCACTGTGATAGGCGGCCGAGTGGTGTGGGAGGAGAGACACCGGCCGCTCACAGCGCTCTCCTCACGCGGCGCTTGGACGGCTGTCACTTTCTCTCCTCCCCGCTGGGACACAGGGCTTTTTTATAAACTTTTTTTTTTTTACATTTTGTTTTTATTTATTAGTTTTTATTAAATATGTTTATTTTTTACTTTTAGGGGCTTCGGGAAATATTAGGGGTCTAAACAGATCCCTGATATTTCCCTTTTAAAATAGAAAAACAGATTGAGGACACAGAGGGGTCTACTCACTAAGCTGCCGTAGGCAGCCGAGTGAAAGACCGACCTGAAGTGAAGTGAGCCGAACGCTGTTCAGGTATTCATTCAGGCTGGTACGGCTGATTTCAGTCGTATATTGGCTGAAATCAGCCGTACATTGTGTGGCTTCACATGGCTTCGGGTCGGCCGAACATGCTCAGCATGTTCAGCCGACCTGAAGTGCAAGAGGAGTTTGACTCAGCCGATCCAACATCTGGATCGGCTAAGCCAAACCTCCGGCAGGCTACTCACTGCTGTTCGGCATCCACCCAGCTGTCAGAAGCAGGCTGTCAGCCAGCCAATGGCCGGCCGCTCGGCCAGCTTCGGCTTTCAGCGCAGCTCAGCCGAGCCGAGGCATATACCTTTGTCTCGACTGAGCCTCTCGGCTAAGT
The DNA here is from genome assembly GCF_000935625.1 of Nanorana parkeri. NCBI lineage: Eukaryota > Metazoa > Chordata > Amphibia > Anura > Dicroglossidae > Nanorana > Nanorana parkeri. The sequence goes on along the minus strand of NW_017308106.1, from coordinate 199,060 downwards.
TCGGGAGCTGTACAGGCTATTGTGAATGAGTCCTCAATCTCTTTTTCTGCATCCCCTGTTATCAATGAACAGGAATCCTCTATGAGTGTTCCTGTTCATTGATAACTTGAGAATATAGTATGTTTACTATAACCACAACTATGAATGAACAGCAGTGGATATAGATCACTCCCATTCATTCATAATTGAGGATATAGTCCACATACCATGTCCTCAATTATCTACAAACACTCAGCGATCACTGAGTGTTTGTAGCCTGCTCTCCTCTGTGACACGCTGTCACAGGAGGCTGAGTGAGCGGTGCGCGAAGAGAGCCCAGCCGCCTGTGACAGCGCTGTCTCCGCTCCACACACACCTCTGCCGCACTGTGATAGGCGGCCGAGTGGTGTGGGAGGAGAGACACCGGCCGCTCACAGCGCTCTCCTCACGCGGCGCTTGGACGGCTGTCACTTTCTCTCCTCCCCGCTGGGACACAGGGCAGCGCCCAGCGGGGAGGAGAGACACCTGGGATGCGCCGACGTATCGGCAGGAAAATGGCACTTCGGGCATTTAGCCAAAAGTGCAATTTTCGGCGGCCGATATATCGGTGCATCCCGAATAAAAATAAATAAATAAACGTGCCTGATTACTGAAGGGAAAGGCACAGTGACAGCTGAAATTTGGATTATTTAAAAGCATTTAAGAAAGTGATTAAAAACAATTTGTGTAAAAATAAATGTTTTAATTCTTGCCCATTTGTCAGCTTACAATGAAACTAAAATGATATATTAAAGTGTACCAAGTAAAGCTTTATATGTAATTTTCAAAATGTAGAAATAAGGTAGAAAAACTAGTCATAGTACTTCCCCTTTAATAAAATAAATCAAAACATGTTTGTGGGTTTTCATTTGCTGTTTTACAACTTTAACGTTTCAAATCTGTGTTTAAAAATATATATATATTCTGTAATCCTTCTTTAAAAGAGAATTATATAAAATATGTTTCCTTTCAACAATGCATAGCATCGCTTAGTACTACTATTTTTGAAATTCCTGTATGGATGTGAGAGCAATTGCATTTTACACACCTGATCTAGTAAACAGCTTTACAATATATCTCCCTTGTGTGCACTGAGGCATTGATAATTGCCTAGCATCTCTGAATGAGCTTTGAAATTATTTGTATCTAATATCACCTTTCTATTCATTCCAAATCAAAGACATCATGGGCCAAGAAAAACATCAGGAAGAATGGAATATACCCAAAGGTGGATTTTGTTTGACATCATGACAGTGTTAATAATAGGAACAATAACAAAAATAATGGAAATCTATCAAAAACATGTTCAATCTGAATATCATCATAGAAGGAAAGATTATACCACTGAAGTAAATCTGTGCTGGTAGAAATAGTGCCACAACAAACCTCTTTCTGACAGTACTAGTTCCCTGCATGTCAGGCTGACCCTCTGACTTTAAACTTATTTACCATTGGATTTGCTAAAGGATATGTACTAATATGTGATATGTGTGCACACCAAAGCATTGGTCATGCACATACAGTATAAGCAAATCGTAGAGGTAATAGCAGTTAGCCACATTCAACTGGACTTGTTATATAATGTTGAAGGCATGTTGCAGCTTATCCAAACCACTTCTTTCAGCTCTAATAAGTGTCAGGAACATACTCCAACATTTATAGGCACACAGGTAACTTAATCAGATTAATCCAATCACCACTGCATGTGTCAAAACAGATGTTGATTGTCCAACAACATCATGGGAGGTGGTGGCAAATAGTTTGCTCATAGAAATTACCATGTGTTCCCAGTGCACATGGATTTCATGCACACAAGGTACGGGACAGTGTATATAACCAGAATGTTCTAACAATTGTAGCTTACTATGAAATTTATGTTCCAGGGTCCAAGGTCTGAGTGCCTAAAATAAACATCTGCTATTTTCTGGGTTCATCTAACCGCTACTGACATTTTTAGATGCACATAAAACACAGGAATAAAGTCACAGTGTACAGCTATCATTGATGAGAATGTAAAACAGAGCCCTAATCTGTAAAAGTCCTCAGTATCCGTAATGGTATACTACTACGCATGTGTGGATCTTTGTGTGTATATGCAGACCATCAAGAACCAGCTGTAATATGACATCCCATACAGTGGTGCTTCAACTATTAATTCCAATAATACATACCCATACATGCACTGACCTAATTCCTATGACAGTATAGTGTATGGGTTTTTTGACATGCTGCTTAGCTTGGTGCATGTGGATCTCATTGCTTAGTGAGTTGGTCACATTGGCCTTTTATTTCACATAAGGTACAAAAGCAGCATTATTTGGATGTTCAATGCATACAGTAAACTAGGACAGCACCATATGCATTGAAGATCAGTAAACCATCAGCTAGGGTGGCACAGTGGCTTAGTGGTTACTACTTATGCCTTACAGTACTGGGGTGCTTAGTTCAAATCTGAGCCAAAGACACTGAATGCGTGGATTTTCCATGTTCTCCTTTTGTTTGCGAGGGTTGTCTCCTACTGGTTGTTAATTAGCTCTTGTCCAAATTGGCCATAGTACAACCTATCTGTGTACAAACTGGCCATGCGCATGTGCTATCAAATTCTGCATGCCCAAACCCATGTAAAATGGGTGTTTGAGGAAAGACCTACTGGGTAAAATATTTGCCAAAAACTCTCTCAAGTATATCAAGACAGGGTGCCCAGAAAGCTGGGTGAGAGTCGAATATGACTGTACAGATATCACACACAATTAGGTATATACTGTAGGGATGGTGATCCCTAGTGTGCAGATATCAACACAGCGTTAGAAAATTACCTGCACACCATACAGCACTTGAACCAAACAAAATATCCATTGGTGCTCGAAGTGACGACATGGATGGTGCCGTGCGACAGTCCAAGTAAAGATAGAAGTCACCAGCACTCACTTGTAATGTGCAAAAAGGATAGCACTTTTATTGATACGCCATGGTACGTCACATGCATCAAGAAGCCAACGTTTCGGGGTCGCGAAGGGTCCCTTCGTCAGGGCGAACATTGATGTCGCCCCGATGAATGGACCCTGTGCGGCCCTGTAATGTTGGCTTCTTTACGCATGTGACATATTAATAAAAGTGCTATCCTTTCTGCACATTACAAGTGAGTGCCGGTGACTTCTGTCTTTACTTACAGTAGATATACACACAGCACGTGAAGTAAGAGTAAAGTTGGATTTCCTAATCTACATATTGTTTTAGGTACATGTCTCAGAAAGTATTGAAGCCATTGGATCTTTAGTATAACACTCCCTTATTAGGTCAAGCAAAATTACAGAGGGCAGGAATTCTCATCCCATAACCTCATGTGGGTTAATAGAAGGATCACTACTGGATTCTGCTGGAGTTCTTTTTCCTGTTTCTGTTCTGAGGTTTCCTTTCCCTTTGCAGAAAAGGGAATTATTGGTCATGTGTTCTCTAATATTTCCCATAAGCTGTGTGCAAAAAGCCCTTATTAGTAGTGCTGATTATTAAGGATGCGTTTTAGATTCGCACCAACCATGGCTTTGTGGCGAATCCAAGCCTTGGATTCAGTTTTGCATGAAACTGCACATTTTGTGCAATTTTGCAGGGTTGAACCTTTTTAGAACCATAGTATTCAAATGTAGAGAAACCTCAACCACATCACAGCCTCACTGCTTGGCTTCGTTGCAGGTACTGGCCAGAGAGCCGTCCATACTCCTCAGCAAAAGTAATCCAAAGAAACAGCTGCACACTGCCCAGTGCTTCTTTATTTGTAAAATTCAGTCAGCTCCAAAGTTATGATCCCTGCCTGCTGGTCGCTCACCTCTAACGTGTTTCACCTAATCAGGCTTAGTTGTAGAGTCTTTTTTAAACCATAATGCACTGCATGGCCTTTGAATTATGGTCAGCAGGCTTAGAAGGGCCAATAATGGGAGACATTGATGTTCCTCACTATAAAATGGGGGGCTCACAGTTAGCCCAACTGCACGGGTTAATATTTAAAAGGCCCTGAGTTCTTCTTTAAGCTGGCACATTGCCGAGGTCAGGATGTGACTGACAAATACATTGTATAGTGTTGCCATCCTATAGACAAACATAATTCAATTCTGGTAACCTTTTTAAAGACAGTAAAAAGATGACTGTCTGTAAAAAAGATTGCTATTTCGATTAAATGAGTACAACACTAAACATGTATGTATTTATCTTTACTACGGTTGGAATGGAATATGTTACAAGTTCATTGTGATGCATTTATACTGCTTGCTGTATCATTGAGGTAATGTCACTGAACCACTGTTTTTCTACTGTTTGTTGATAGATTTGTTAATATCTGTACTTTGTTGAATATTGTTTGTGTTTTTGACTGTGTATACATAACCTTTATATTTTTCCAGACAGCACAAGAACAAATAGCTGTTTATTATAAGCATAATTGACAAGGACTATTGATTCATTGTGACATACAGCCTAAGTCTTTGTTGTTTGGTATTACCCTCTACCTTTTTTTCTGTGTTGTTTATTTTCAAAGCATTAGTGCATTGCTTTATAGCAACAGAAACTGGATAAAAAAATATAAATACAATAATTCCAGTAAATAAATACCTAAATTTGCACCCGTGCCAGATTATGCACATTAAAGTAGTTACATATTTAACACAAGCAATAACAACACAAGCAATAAAAAAAATAATGCCTGGTGATCCTGCCACAGAGGTCCTTGTTCAGACATTTCGCTTTATAGAATGATAACTCTCTGTTCATCTCTCATAATTGTTCTCCTTTATTGTCACCCTGTTACACACTCTTCCAATGGAAACTATTAGTGCCCATAGATGGATTGTCAGAAAAACTCAGAAGGATCTTTAACAAACAATGTATCCCTGTGTCCTTCAGACAGAAGCTTGCGCATCCAATAGACCCAATACCCAAACACATGCAAAGTAACCTAGTATATACTGTAATGTAGTGCTGTGAAGAATACAAAGATCTGTATATTGGTGAGACAAAACAACTTTTCAAACAAATGGCCCAACATAGAAGGGCAAATTCTACAGGTCCTATATCTTAAAGTGTATTTCCACTTTTGCAGCCAAATTTGGATAACACCTATATTATATTTATTACATGTTGTTAACATTGCATAGGCTAAAAGCATATTTACACCTTTGCAGTCAAAGTTGAGAAAACCCCTCTATATGTTTATTGTGTGTTCCCATTCACTCAGCATAATGCAAAATAGTGTTTAAAAATATTTCTTACCTTGTAGATGTTTTGAAATATATGAATGGGAACATCTTACAAATATTAAATAGGTGTTATCCAAATTTGGCTGCGAAAGTGGAAATACAATTTAAGGAAAAGGGATATGCTTTCAAACATAGTGAGGTGCACATTTTGGACAGAGAGCATAACTGATTCTCAAGAAAATAGCCATCTATGCCAAACTGAAACAATCATCCCTGAGCAAGGCTGGGGACCTTCGAAACCATCTGTCTTCCACATATGATGCCATCTTAGCATTTCTACCACAGTGATTTAACAACAATTTACACGTTTACCCATGTACTGTATATTGAGGAATTTACACCACTGCAAACATTCTGACTAGGAAAGAGCTTCAGGTTCAAGATGATCATAAGGTCAGGAAAGGGAGGAAAACATTGACATAGTGTGGGGAATTTATCAAAACTGGAGTAGACAAAATCAGCTTCTCTCTTTAGCTTGCTCAGTTAAGATTTGAAAATGAGAAATAGAAGCTGATTGGTTGCAGTGGAAATCTGCCCCAGATTTTGTCTGCTCCAGTTTTGATAAATCCCCGCCACTGTATGCATGCATCTCTAAATGTAGGAAAAGAACCCAAACTCTGTATTTTACCATTTTTTTTATAAATATATGCTGCAACGGTTTTATGCCACGAAAGCTAATTTTCCTTAAATATATGAAAGCAAAAGAAACAGAAGCTCGCAAGGAGAAAAGCTGACTGTGGTATTCTCACTGACAAAGAATGTTAGTAGGTCAAAAGGTTATGGTGAGCGTATCTCTTGGAGGGGAGCACAAGTGGAGGAGTAACAATTGTGTGTTTTGGAGGCACTTTCATTGAAAGGTCGATATATCTAGAGGATTTGAAGGGGAGGGCTTTCTATACACATTTTGGTAAAGAGATTAACTGGACTTTGCTGATTCACAGATTATTGTATATTGTTATGCAGTGGCAAGCCTAAGGAACAAAGGGCCCTGGTGCAAGATTTTTTTTGCCCCCCCCCAAAAAAAACCCCCACAAACTCCCCAATCCACACCCCCTGAGGCAACCACAAAAAAATTAAGTTGAAAAAATAGATCGAAAAAATATTTGAGCATATTTATTTATTACAGAGAAAGGACAGAGTATGTTTACTATAACCACAATTATGAATGGACAGGAGGGGATGTAGATCACTTCCCATTCATTCATAATCGAGGATATAGTACACATACCATGTCCTCAATTATCTACAAACACTCAGCGATCACTGATCGCTGAGTGTTTGTACCGCTCTCCTCTCTGACATGCTGTCACAGGAGGCTGAGTGAGCGGTGCAGGGAAGAGAGCTCAGCCTCCTGTGACAGCGCGGGCTGTCTCCGCCCACACAACGCTCTTCCAGTGTTCTATCACAGATTGTGACTAAGTTGGAATGTGTGACCGGTCACATGGTCACACATTCTAACGTAGTCGCACCATTTTTTTCCGGGGTAAAAATGTGTGACCGGCAAAAGGTGTGGAATTCAAAGCTTTCTCCGCTGTTCCCAGGCTGATCGGCATTGCAGATGGTATGTGCAGGAGAACTGGAGGCTGAGCGGTGTGTGACACTTTCTCTCCTCCCCGCTGGGACACAGAGCAGCGCCCAGCGGGGAGGAAAAAAAGCAGGGGTGCACTGCTGTATCAGCCAAAAAATGGCACTGAAGGCATTTAGTCAAAAGTGCCATTTTCGGCTGATGTTTCGGCGGCCGATATATTGGTGCGTCCCTAATATTTACAGCAATGCAGAATGGCACAGGCTATAGAGGCTACACATCCCAGCAATACTTTATATAACAATAGCAATTCTGTATAAAGTACTGCTGAGATTTCTAGTCCTCTATAGAGGGTCCCATTCTGCATTGCTGAAGAATGGGACCCTCTATACAAAAACAAACACTACAAAAACCAGCTACAAATAATAATTGTTTTAATTATTTATTTACACTTACCTCTCTTCTGGCTGGTCTTCTGCTGTTTCCTGGTTGGGATTTTCTGCTTCCTGGTGGGGGATTCAGAAAAAACAGGTGTCTGTTTCCTGCTTGCTGTGGAGTGTGTCCTCAGTCCTCACAGCCGTCCACTCCAATCGATGTGTGCCAGTGCCTGGCTGCCTGCCCTGTCTTCAATTTTTCATGTGTCACTCACTGCTGTCCTTGGCTCGCGGCTCACTTCTTGCAGGGGTCGGCGGGCCCCATAATATCTGGTTACACTAACCCGGAAGCGGCCGTGCGCCTAGCCCCTACCCCACCTCCCCCAATTCAGCGCATCAGACTCGGAGTTCTCTGGAATGGATCATTATTCCCATCTCTGCGCCACGAGTGTCAGACGAACGGATGATCCGACACTCCCGGCGCAGAGACGGGCCTGCTGGCTGCTGGATACCATCTGCACAGGCAAGGGCTGTGCTGGGTGCCCCTGAGGCTGAGGCCCTGGTGCGCCCGCACCGCCCGCACCGGCGGTAGTTCCGCCACTGTTGTTATCAATAATGTTTTGGGATTATGTGTGTTTAGTTCACTATTTATTTATATTTATTGGTGGAGAACTAAAGGATTTTGTGACATTTTGGGTGGAGTGCAGTACTGTTTGATGCATTTATACACAATCAATATCTACACATTCCATGATGATTAGATTAAGGTGTCTGGATATAAATGCCAGGGTATCTTCCCAATACTCATGAAGCTAAAGAAGAAGCTTGGATAAGCTGTGAAATGTTTACAACATCACAGAACAAGTCCAGTTGAATGTGACTACCTACTACTAGCTTAACCTTAAAAAGCTTTTATCAGGTTATACTGAATCATATTGGGGTGCTGTTAATGCTGCATTTAATTCAAGCAATAATGTATGTAATGCAGTAACATGCAAGACAAAAAATCTATTGCACATGCCAAATATGCCATGCGGTGTTCCTGAAGCTGTCCATGAGATTAATTATGTTACACCGACCAGCTTAAAGGCACCTCCCAATCATGTAATTAAATTGCTTTTTTTTTTTCATTTTGTTTTTTTTATTTGTGCATTGGTATATGTCCCCCATTTCAGTGCCCAGTTCCCCATAGCCATTGCTTGACAATTCCTTGTCTATTAGTCTTGAAAATGGGCAGGATGAATTTTTTAGATTTGCTACGCATAGACTTCAATGAGATTCATGTTTAACATTGCTATTTCGGACTTTACAATGGGTTTGACAAGCGGAGCGTGAATTGAACTCAGGCAGATTTCATCCCTAATCCTTATGGGGTTTTTTTTTATAGTTATTTCCACGCTTGCTCTTAACATACTGTACATATAGTTATGGATTACAAAAGAGTTATCATTTAGATGGTGATTACCACTCATTTTATGTCCTAGCCTACATAGTGAAGGTGTAATATTTTTAAAATAATTTCTAATTGTTCATCCAAGATGCAATGCCTGCATACAATTACATGAAAACAACAAATGGTTGCTTGGCTACAGAACATATAACATTTGCATCTATATGAAAGCGTTGCTTACATCACAGAAGAAAGTACTACAAATCAGTCTATTAAATAAAAATAAACTACTATAACTTAATGTGAAAAATAAGGAAACTATGCTAGGATAATTTCAAATAAAATCTTAAGAGTCTAAATCTAAGAACAAAATGCAACATATTGCAGTTTACTAGCCCTTATAGGTGGTGGCTGTGTTAGTTTTCTGTTTTCAAGATTTTTTTACTTTTATTTTCACACATGGAGAAGCAGTGTTGTCACCATAGGACAGGACTACAAAGGGTACCCTCTTTTTCATAACATAGATGGAGGTGTTCTGTAATCCTGAAAGACAGCTGGAAATAATGGAACTATTAAGAATGCAGCAGAACCAACAGGTATTATTAGCAATTATTGAAAAGACATTAGAAAATGCTTTCACCAGCATATTTAACAGACCAAAGGGGCCCAAATAAGAGAAATTCTTCTTAGGATGAATATACCCTTTAAATGAAAATGAATAAAACAAATTAATTGGAACTCGAGCCTAAACATTTTGTTAACTTTGGATAGTATGGGAAGGGATAGAATTGCTGTCGGAATTTTTTTATTTTGCTAAGGGAGATTTCCCCTCACTTCCTGCCCCGATGACCATTATTGCTGGGACAGAAAGTAAGGGAATCTCCCCACAAGATAATCCTTCCTCTCACCCTATAAAAAAAACTTACAAAAATGATTGGCTGGAGTTAACATGCTCTACATCAAGTCCCTATTTTACTCATCTGAGTTGACTGCCATATGTCTCTCATCAGCTGCTCTTCCTGGATTAAAACGGTAAAAATGGCAAGCGCACAACTGATATGGAATGTATAAGAGGAAAGGATATGTTTAAAACAGATTTTAATATTACAACAATTTAAAAAAAATGTTAAAAAAATGCTAAAACAGTATGGGGTGAGCAAGCTTCTTATTCAGGTGGAGGAGCCCTGTAGACATATGAGAAAAAGGAGGGTGGAAAGAAGCGCTACAACCCTGGGAATTTTCTGGGGTGGTAGGGATAGAAACTTTAAAAGCAATGTTTGACTGAAAACTCACTGTTTTGGAGGACAAGATGAGGTCTCGCAGTTGTGGAGTGAAGGCTGTATAGATCGCTCAGCAGTAAGTTTCGCCGGTCCTTGTGGGTATAGTGAACCGGCTACATCGTTCATAGGCAGTTCATAGATCTTCCTTGGTAGTTGTTGTGCCTGGGGGGTCCGTGGGGACAAGTGAATTCTGCTGGTAAACGTGGCACTCATCATCAGGTGCAATGAGAGTTCAGCTGGCCAGGCTGTCCCTCGTCAGCTGAACGGGAGCAGGAATGCGGCTGTAGATCCGTGATGTGATAGATCTGCGATCGTGGAAAAAATGTTTGTGGGGGACTGATGTGAAGGTGATGGACACTGCGGTCTGTGGGATGAAAGGTTTGGCTACGCGTTTCGAGGTTCAAGACCTCTTTGTCAAGCCAGAAGTGGTTTACTAATGCGGGCGGGAAAAGCAGCGGTTTAAAAATAATGACAGGTGGGCGTGGTTTCCGATCCGGTATGTTCCAAAGCCAGAAAACACCCCAATCTTTCCCCAATCGAACTAAAAGCCCTAAAAGAATTAGGCAACAATAACAACATCGTGATCAAACAAGCTGATAAAGGGGGCGGAACAGTCATCCAAAATAGATCGGACTATACCAAAGAAGCACTAAGGCTACTCTCAGATAAAAACACCTACAAACTCCTCCCACAAGACCCACTGATCCAATACACTGAGTAACTCAATGTCATTATCGAACTAGCCTTCAAAGGTGACATTATTACAAAAAAAGAAAGATCATTTTTACACCCCAAATATCCCAGCACGCCCTATTTCTACCATTTACCCAAAATACACAAGAACATTGAAAACCCACCCGGGCGCCCAATAATAGCCAGTACCAACAGCCTTACCAGCGGACTGTCCGTTTACATTGATCAATTTCTCCAACCTATAGTCACAGCTTTACCATCCTATATCAAAGACTCAGGTCATCTTATCCAAATCCTATCCAATTATCCATGGTACGACACATACTGCTGGGTGTCACTAGACGTTTGTTCTCTGTACACATCCATCCCACACACAGTAGGTCTAAAGGCCCTCCTATTCTATCTTTCCAAATCTGCCATCAACCATAACCAAGCAAAATTTATCATGGAGTGCACCGAGTTTACATTACGGCACAATTATTTTTCTTTTCTAGAAAAATGTTACTTACAAATTAATGGGACGGCCATGGGCGCCAACTACGCACCCAGCTACCCAAATCTTACCATGGGGTACTGGGAGGACCATCATATATGGAAAAACAATCCATATGCCAAACATCTAGTTTTCTTTGGGCGGTATATAGATGACATAGTCATCATTTGGGATGGCTCACCAGAACATGTAGTTGAATTCGTCCAACACTGTAACAACAACCAATGAGGCCTCTCCTTCACTCACGTCACCAGTACCACCGAACTTGTTTTCCTAGACCTTGAATTGACCACAAAAAATAATCAAATCATTACCAAAAACCACACAAAACCCACAGGAGGCAACTCCTACCTCCATTACCACAGCTGCCACCACCCCGCTGCCCACACACAGTAGGTCTAAAGGCCCTCCTATTCCTCAGCAGAAATTGCACCGACAAAACTGACTACTGCTCTTCCAGTTCACTTCTCACCAGAAAATTTCAAGAGAAAAAATATCCCAATGATCTGATCACAAATGCCTTCTCAACCTATTTACAAACGAACAGAACCGAATCCACTGACCGCAGACAATCCTCAACCAATAACCAAGTGAGATTCATCACTACCTACAATAATAGCTATAAAGCCATCGAAAGAGTCTTACACAAAAATTGGCATATCCTACTTAAAGATCCAAATTTAGGACCCCTTCTGCCAAATAGACCATCTATAAACTTCAAGAAAAACAAAAGCATCAATAACCTAATTGCACCAAGCAAATTGCTTAAAAAAACCAGAAAATAACACAAAAAAATTCCTTTTTGACAACAGAGTAGGGACATTCCGGCGTAAAAAGCCGAAGTGTCTCACCTGTCAATTCATCCATCATGGCCAATCATCATTCAGGGATCATAGTAATAATGTCTACAACATAAGACAGTTCATTACATGTACACACGATCACGTGGTATACGGACTGAAATGTCCTTGTGGTTTAATGTACGTTGGACGCACCATACGACCATTACGGAAACGCATTGGAGAACACCGGCGTTTCATCAAAAAGGGTTATACTGAACACAGCGTGCCACGGCACTTCACTGCCAAACACCACAAAAACATTCACGCCCTCCAAGTGTTCGCCATAGAACACATACCCATTCACCTAACACCCTCAGAGCGCTTCAAACGCCTGTGCAATAGAGAAACGTATTGGATATATAAACTGAATACCCTAACACCCAAAGGATTAAATGAAGATTTGGAGATACTAACCATCCTCTAAAAATTGGATCCAAGATATACGCAAAACCCACTCCCTAAAAAATACATGTATCATACTGTCTCCACATGAAGCCCCCCCCCAGCTTGTGCCCACTGGTCTGTAAGTCCCCTCCCTTATCACTATATACGTGATTCCATTGTACTCTTGTATCCTCAATAGAACCCTATATCCAAACACACACTTTCCAAACAATAATTGTGTATGGAGAAGCCATATCAAGCCACCCCATTGCTCATAGCAACAAGACATTTGTCCATGACAACAAAGAGTGCCCCTCTCCTAACCCTGTCATTCAACAGACTAAGCCTTCACTCACGATCTCAGATCACACAAAAATACACACACAGGAGATTTCCCCACATCAGCGGCTCTAAAGCTGACTAGTCATAAGCTCCGAATCAACTGACCAATTACATTTGTTCACGATCGGAAACCACGCCCACCTTTCATTATTTTTAAACCGCTGCTTTTCCCGCCCGCATTAGTAAACCACTTCTGGCTTGACAAAGAGGTCTTGAACCTCGAAACGCGTAGCCAAACCTTTCATCCCATGGACCGCAGTGTCCATCACCTTCACATCAGTCCCCCACAAACATTTTTTCCACGATCGCAGATCTATCACATCACGGATCTACAGCCGCATTCCTGCTCCCGTTCAGCCGACGAGTGACAGCCTGGCCAGCTGAACTCTCATTGCACCTGACGGTGAGTGCCACGTTTACCAGCAGAATTTACTTGTCCCCACGGACCCCCCAGGCACAACAACTACCAAGGAACATCTATGAACTGCCTATTAACGATGTAGCCCGTTCATTATACCCACAAGGACCGGCGAAACTTACTGCTGAGCGATCTATACAGCCTTCACTCCACAACTGCGAGACCTCATCTTGTCCTCCAAAACAGTGAGTTTTCAGTCAAACATTGCTTTTAAAGTTTCTATCCCTACCACCCCAGAAAATTCCCAGGGTTGTAGCGCTTCTTTCCAACCTCCTTTTGCTCTTCCTGGATTGGAGACCGATCATCCAGCTCTGCAGTCCAGGCCTACTGCCTACCTATCATTTTGCTGGCATGGGCACCCAAGGTAGGATCCTCACACTCTGCATTCCAGATGAAAGAAGACTTGGGATCCAATGTGTGACATGGCCATGCATTCAGGTAAGTATTTGGGTATTTTATTGTAGTGATAAACTTTAAATATGCCACATAGAAGCAATATTAAACACCTCTAGATCTCTGAGCCTAATGTTAATTGTCTTCTAGAGCCCCCAAGGCACTCTAAACTGCAAGAACTGACTACGACCAGAAAGTTTGCTCTTTGTGCCACCAAATACAGGCTGGCCTTTTAATGTGATGGGAGGCTTCAGTGACCAAAGAGGAAGTGCAGGAGGTAGAAATAGTGAGGGCAAAGCATAGAGTTCCTACAAGAAGTTATTATGTGCCCATTATAGTACCTCAATGTTAGGGATCCCCAGAGTCTTCTAGAAAAATACATGACACAGGCACCGGAAGATATTACATACTATTACTTGTCTGTGAAGGTTCTAATTTATCCAGGTCATGGTATATCTGTAAAGAATAAGTCAAGGCAACTGGACTTGCTGTATTTTTCTTGAAGACGATTCATCCTAGACAGGGAGGAAGACGACGCATCCGAGACATGGAGGAAGACTTGTTTATAAGAGGTGTGAAAGAGGCCATAAAAATGGAGAAGCCAAGCTTGAATAGAGGTGGGGGGGGGGGGGAAACATCTATTGTCTGCCACATGCAATGCTATTTTAACACCTCTCTCTGGGCAGGTTAATAACACCTCCTAGCTATAATTATGCAAAAACAATCAACACCTGGTTGCGATTAAAAGACTGTGGATTGGAGCAACATTCACCATATTTATTCCCAAATAATTGTTGTACAAGTCATTCTGAATTGAGAAAGCTGGTTGGATGATCAGTGAAACGTCTTCATGAAAAATACAGCAAGTCCAGTTGCCTTGACTTCTTTTTTACAGATGTACTATCACTAGTTATTGCAGAGTATAAGCTTTTACTCCATTATAGCTACACTCATAATTAATAGGAAGTTTTAAAGCACTTGCGATTACATATTTTGCCTTATTATTGCTAAGTATACCTTAGAGAAATTTTTCATATGACTTTTTGCTTACTTGCTATATAATATATATTTTAGTGGATTAAATACATATATTCACATTAATTACAATAACAGCACTATAGTTTCAATACAAATACTATACAGAAATATAAGTTACTTAAACATGATGCAGAATATTAAATATTGAACTTATATAATTCTACCCATTTAATTGGTTTATGTCAGAGATGTATCTCACACATCACTTGCAGGGGTTTTCTGTGCCCAGCATGCAGTGACTACACAATCTTCACTTAATTGAGTGTAAATGTTTAATTACATTAGGGATAACCAGAAGAAGCCCTCGGGTGTGTAAAGGCAGCCAAAGGTAATTTAGCACCTGTTTCATAATTTGCTGTGAAATGCAACCAGACATCTGTGCAAAATAACCCTGTCAAAGTCAGAGGGTTAGTTGCCCACTTAATGATAACATGTTAGAATATGACACCAGTTTCCTTGATTTCATCTTTTATTTTGGAACATTTAAAAACTATAAAGAAGGCTTAATTTAGACTTTGTTTTTTGTCTTGGACAGAGCAAGGAAGTGTCAGAACCTCTAACAAGTTTTATTGCTATCTATGTCCCCATGCAAATGGCAGCCCAATAGACTTTCATTGCAGTAACTAATGCCATACATAGAATAGCAGGGGCAGGAAGTAGACAGTACATGGACTGGAAGTATTAGATTGTAAGCTCTCACAGGCAAGGCCCTCTTTACCATCTTCTCTTGACTTGTATTTTAACTGTAATGTCTTCCTTATATTGTAAAGCGCTGTGCAAACTGTTGGCACTATATAAATCCTGTATAATAATAATATTAAGCTTATGGTACCAACTTGCACAATTTTTTGAGAGCTGTATCTAGGAAAGGACATGGAAAGCATGGAAGTAAGTGTAATTAACATATTTCACTTACAATATGACTAAAAGTTTGTGGACACTGAGCTTCACACCTAGACTATGTGGCCAAAATTATATGGACAACCCTCCAAATTAGTAAGTGGTGTTTTTCAATGTAGGGTCCTGTTACAGTATTTAAACATATTTGAAGAAATTGTGTGCTTCCAACCTTGTAAAAAAAAGTTTGGGAAAGGCCCTTTCCTTTTCCAGCATGACTGTACCCCTATGCACAAAGCCAGCTCTATTAGGACACGGTTTTATGGGTTTGTTGAGGAGGAACTCAAGTGGCTTCATAAAGCCCTGAGCAGTACCCTACTGAACACCTTTGGGATTCATTGCAATGCCAATAACAAGTCAGGCCTTCTCATTCATTATCAATACCTGTCATCACAAATGCTCTTTTGGTTGAATGAGAACAAATTCCCACAGACTAAAAATGTTATGGAAAACTTTCCCAAAATTGTGTTATAGTCACCAAGTAAGGCGGAGGGCACTACATTTTAATGCCCATAGTTGTGGATTGGGATATCTAGTAAGCTGATATAGGTGTAATGGTTGGTAAGGTGTACACCATCTGCTGGCCATTTTAGGGTCTATTTACAATTGTTTTTACCCAAGATTCACAAAATGTTCACCCAAGATTCATACATTTTTCCACTTGAATACAATTATGAATTGAGGTAATCTTGGATGAAAGTTGTCTGAATCTTAGGTGAAGAAATACCAGTTTGTACTTTCCACTGACTTTTCCAAGGGAATTTTATTTTATGGAGGTATCCTTTAATAATGCATGATTCTTTAAAATCCCTTAGGTAAGTCATTTATGTAAAGGCTTGCCATGCAAAACGGCATTCATCTAGAATTCTCATTGGTGAAGGTTATTTGCATGCATTTTCTAGATATTATTGCCTTTTTTATAACATGAATTTCCTCAACACAGTCTCATCTATTAATTGAAAATGAATTATTTTAGGTTTGTGCACTAAAATTAGTCTAAGCATAGTTTTAACATGTAAAATATAGGTTTTAAAAACTATTACATACATTTGCAACAATCATCTTTTTTTTTTCTAAGGGTTCTCTGAAGTTTCTCGGGTTCTCAAGTCTAAAATGCACATTTTTCATCCTGAGGAAACTGTAACACTAAGGGGGTTCAAGTTTAATGTGACCCTGTCAGGCCACCAAGAAGCTCCCTGCAATAGAAAAAGTGTTATTATCACCTCTCCAGTGGCCCGTGTCCTACATTTCCAATGCTTCAGCAAAGTAGCCTCCATTAGTCTCTTCTGCATTGGACACCTCACCAGCATTGGAGATGAGTGTCTGCCATAAATGACTCCAATCAGGCCATCCCACCTGTTTTGCATTTTATTGTATGAGGACTGATCTGCATTATATTTGGCCATTCATAATCATGGTCAAATCTAACTAAGAAGAATGAATGATATCTGCACAAAACATCAGTATAATGTGGGTGGGTCAACTGAAGAGACCATACAATGTAGCCCTCAAATGGCCATATAGTATTTTCTATACCAACCTTTCAATATTTAAGTGAATGTTTGTTAGCCTTAATTATTGGGGAGATCCCATGCATGTGTAGATTATCAACAGAGTAGATTTAGAACAAATTTAGGCATAAAGAGATATGTGTATAGGTGTATTTATGAATCTGTGACCAGTAGACTGCTCAGGAACACAGAATAAAAGAGCCACATGCAGCAGATTTAACTAGGAGAAGCATGAATCATGAAAGCATAATTCTTACCATTTTTTGTGTTTACACATTGCCAAAAAAACTGGAAATAACCCAGCATTCTTTTTTTTTCAACACAGTTTTATTAGTGTTTTAAAACAGAACAAGAACAGAGAATATAACATTAGTATTACAAGGGTCATCAGAATGGAGTTTAGCACAGCAATATGTAAAAGAAGACAATAACGGTAATTGTAATAATAGCTGAACAAGAATTATGGAACGATATAGAAAATAGTCAAGATTGTATAGCAATAATCCCAGATACATAAAATAGGATATTATAGAAATCTATCTGTAGGTTCCCTGAGGTGGAGGGTATTTTTTATGGTGGGAAGATAAATAGTCGGAATATGCCCAGTTACTAGAAACCTTACTCCTTGGGGGAAGAGCTGCAGAGGTCAAGAATACAAGAATGTGTATAAGCTTATATCAGGGAGTGACAAGACAAAACAAAAACAGAAATGGTTAGAAATAAGAAAAAATACAATGAGTACAGAAAGTTAGGAAGCTGGGGTAAAATAAAAAA
>NW_017308106.1:157198-181389 GCF_000935625.1 Nanorana parkeri | reverse complement strand
AGTTTGAGTTGAAAAATGTCAATAGAGTCAAAAGGTGTGTACTGGAGGAAAGTACATATAGTTCATCCTGTGGTCCCGGACATAAGATGTCTATATTGGGTCCCTGTGGTCTATAAGCAGTACTAAACAATATAATATGGGTGAGGGACAACAATACTTGTGGATGATTAAGGTATGTCTAAAGCCACATGTTTTGGATAGAGTAGAGAAGCGCTGAAACCCCAATAAGGTTTTTACTGCTGTCTCTGATCCCACCGTCTCAATTTGTCATGGTTACAATTTTCACTGGTACAAAAAGTCAACTATGTTGAGGGGGATTTCCCCTCATTTTGAAGAGATTTCCTCTAATTTCCCATTATGTCTCCAGGACAGGAAATCTCCTCAATTTGCTACAACCAGAAAAAAAAAAAACAGACAGAGGTTTTAACTATTCCCCACTCAAACCAAGTTAAAAAAAGTTTTAAATACATTTTAACTTATATAACACCAACATATTACATAGAGTTAAGGACTACAGATATCAGTCTCTGTTTCCAATGGGGTTAACAATCTTTAAGGGGAAAGAGCGGGGAATCTCACAATCTGGGGATCATCTGAATGCACCCAGACCTGCATTCCCATAAGGCTAAAGTGATATCCATTTGCTGTCATATGTTTTAGGCTACCTATTTAGCCATATTTATGGGAGGAGCCCCACACATTTAAACCCCCGTATCCCTGCCTCACCCGTTGGTTCATCCGTGACACCCCTCCCGCCCTTACCTCTTCTAGTAATATTTACTCTTTGAGTATTTATTTTGCATACTGATCATAGTGACCACGGCACACCCCAGGTCAAGTTAGGCAGGTTTGTTATCTCTATTCTCTGGTACGTATCAGTGGGGCTCTGACTACAAACATATTTCATACATCTATTTATTTCTTCCACTGACTCCAATAACACATTTAATTTTTATATGACATACTATTATTTCTCAATATACCTGTATGCCATACTGGAAAAATGATATTTATTTATTTGGGTTGTTACTGATCTTATTTACATACCTAAAAAAACATAAGATAATTAACAATATAATTGCAAAGTCACTGAAAAACAAAAGCAGTTGCAACCCCGGTACCCATCTGGTTTCCAAGGCGTAAGTTCAGTTTGCATGCACATAGCTCTAATTACCATCTAATTAAGTTAAAATAGTGATAATTTGCATATTGTTATAATTACCTTTAATTAAAAAGCACAGACGTATTTCACAGTTCTCATCAATTTGAGAGAAGAAAATCAGTAACATGGAAAAGAACACACACATTGTAATATAATGACCTGTGCACCTGTACATATGGTTTTCAATTCTCCAATTAATTTCTTATAAAACTATCAATAGTGAAATTGTGTAGTTTGTATGGCTGGCGGCGCATGTAGATTTGTCTGTACTATTCCTGCCAATTGTTGAGCTCAGAAACTTGTTTACAGCATTATCATATTTTTTGCAAAATGTTGCTTTCTTGTTAATGGGTACTAGAGCTTGCCATATTGGTGTATCAGCTGAATACCAGATATTTTTATTTGCTTTATGTATTTTTGGTAATGCAAATGTATATCTATGAGCCATGGCCCAGAGAAAGAAATAATAACTGCAGTTATTTCTTCTTTGTTAGATGAACATAGGATGTGTGTGGTGAAGACACATATTCTGTATGATATCTTAACTTAGTAGCAGCTCATAGAGTGACCAAAATATCCCCCAAACACCTGAAGATAATCCACAGCACTGTTAACAGGACTTGTGTCTTAATTTGTTCAGCCATAATTATTACTATTGCACAAAAATGTTGACACAATGAAACTACTCTGACTTATTCTAAGTTAACAGGCCTTAAAGTATATATCTAGCCTTTTCCCATTTTTTTTTTCATAGAGTAGAAAATGATTAGAACCCTAGTCAGGTTTTCTTTTTTGTGTGTGTTCTGTTGAGGATGTTTCCCCTCACTTCCTGACACACATATAAAACAGGAACAAATGCCCACTTATACAGTTGTAACTGAAACAGGGGTGTCCATTCAAAGATTTCCCCTTAACCTTCTGTTCTGGTGACAACTGTAACATTTTTAATCTTTCATCACTTTCTATCCTGCTGGTCAACAGGACTAATAGAGAGTGCAAATCTCCCCAGTAGGGAAAAAAACAGCATTAAAAACCTGACATTACTAACTCCTCTTCAATCTCTCTAAATTGATTTAAAAAAAAAAAGATTTTATATATACTACATTTCTTTGTTCCCTCCTATGCAAAATTCTACCAGGGAGTCAGCATTGAACCTTAGCTAGACAGGACCATCTGTAAATGATACCGCACATGACTAGTCAGATAACTAGAAGTGTCAGCAGATTCAGAGATTCAGATTGTCAGTAAAAACCAGATGAAAAGCAATGCCAGATCCAAGGATTTACTATTATGCTGCCAAAATGTCATGGTTATGCAGTTATTGTGCTTTATATCTAACCATTGTGGAATGTTATTGTAATTGCAAGCCACTCTAAAAACATAGGGAAGGTGCCAAAAAAAGGCAGTTTGAAAAGGACAGAGCATCCTGCATTATTGAACCTACTACAGTCGAAACAAATTATTAGCAGCTGCACATGAGGAGTCTTGAGACATCACGACAGCAAGGGCTCAAGTTGACTGGTATGGTTTTACTGTGTTTAAAATACATGTGCAACACACTGCAAATGCAGGTCGGCAAAATCCTACTGACTTTAATTGAGCAGTTCACATGGCAGTTGACCTCCTTTTCTATTGCATTGTTTCTTTGAATACAGCATGTACCAAAGCTGAGCTGCAGGCAAAGCAAGTCAAGCACAGCCTTTTGCATGTTGAATTCTGCATTTGCCATTAGAATGCACTTGAATAACAAACATGCCATTTGAAAAGAATCCCTGTCGACATGAGCCCTTATGATGTCACCCCTGCACTAGCTTTAATGGGGGCATTGCCACAGGGATGCCTTTTCTTGACTTCATTATTAGACTGAATATCTTGATTACTTGTACAATATGTAGCTGATTTGTAACAGATTTAAACATCTAAGGTGAAGGACCAACTCGGAAGATATTAAAACAAGTCCCACATAACTTGTGCAGAGAACAACAGAAGCCCTGTAAGAACAGGATAAATATTATGTAATTTCCATTTTACTACAGGATATCAGAGAGGCTATCACTTTGTAATGCAGAAGAGACACACACACAGCTATTTAAAACTCCTTAGTATTTACCAAGAATTGGTTTGTGTTAATTTACCTTAAACACAATTAGACAGTAAGCAATAGATCAAATAATTATTGTAAGGTTTGTATTTTGTAAAAAAAAAATAACAAGGGTATAAATAACACTTTTGGAAAATGTTGAACATATGATTTCCCTTTTGTTGAGAAGTAAATACTCCTCTTTTAGATAATTACATACAATGCAAGAAGTTTAGCAAACTTGCATTGCAGTTTTATCTGTTGCTATTCTGCTGAATCTAATAAATGCATTCCAGTCACTTCCTAAGTGCCAAGTAGGAGGGTCTGCCTCGCAGATCAGAGGACCAGTTAAAGTGGTATAATATGAGATAAACTGCTGAAATAAACAGTAAGCCAGTTACATGGTTGGGAAATGTCTACAGACTGAAATAGGAAGGCCTTTTTTTACTTAACATAATTGTGGTAGGGTTTATGTAGCAATTATATGTTGTATCAATTATTTAACAATAGTAGACATTTTATTTAAGTACTTATATCATATTGTGCAAGATGTCTGTTTATCATGCTGTGTCAGGTAAGTAAAATTTATATCAGAGTGTTTTTGTAAAAACTCCACTGGGAAGCAACTGATTAAAATAAAGAACACTAAGTGACTTACCTAATGACCTCCTGAGAGCTGATCCACCTGAAGACTTGAAATGTCTTACTTTATGTTAACATGTGTTGCTAAGTAACCTCAAAACCAGGCAAAGGTCTTTGCTGCAAATAACCACCAACCGCTTAACACCTTTTTTTCAGCTGAAGTCAATAATTACTGGAACATGCATTATTGTGTGAGCCAAGCCACAAACAAGCAAAAGATTTATAACTAACAGTCTCTAACTTATTCCCATAGCCCATAATCACATCTGTAGTGTAAGTACTATCCTAGCAAACAATGTGGCCTTTATATGGCCTGTAGCCCAGGGCCTACTAATGTCTAGCTGCATATTGATTATTTCTGACACCTATAGAATTTGGAAAATAATTTGTATAACATAAATACATATTGTTCCAGAACTCATAGTTCTTTGAAAGAAATCAGTAATTGGACAACCAGGAGTTGGACAACCAGGATGCTCAGTAAACATTTGGCAATGTAGCACTGTCACCAATACACTGATGCAAATAAAAAAATGTATATCTTTAAAGTACAACAAAAGACTCCTGTATGACAGTCTAAACAAGTACCAAATCCAGTTACTATATGATGCGCGTGTCATAAAGTAAACAAAAAACTTCCTTTTACCTCCCTGACTGAGCAAAATCCTCCTTCATATGTCTCTGCTCCCCCTCCCAGACACTGCAGCTGACAGTGAGAGGGTTTAGGCAACAGAAACAGTGCTGTCAATCCAGAAAACAGTGGGCAGGACTAGGTGTGGCCAGGTACTGATTAACAACCTACAGGCTTGTATATCTGCAGTGACAATGCTGATAGTCACACTCCCTGCAACAAGCCTGTGAACTTGTTGCCGACACAGGGAAAATAGCCCTTTTGTTAGCTGCATATTACTAAATGCTAGTGCAGCACAGTTTAGTGCACCAAATCACCACATTGTGAAGTGCATCAAAGCACCACAACCTCAATCCCCTTCTTGACATAACTGCTAATAAAATTAGGCAATCATCTGTATTTACCATGTCTGGGATGCCTAAAGGGAGTGGGAGAGGTTTTTCACATGCAGCTAGTAGGGGGTGAGCAAGTTCTGCCTCACTGAACAAAGTGTTGGTCAAGTGGCACCTTTGAGAGGCGCACCCACTGCCTTTCTTTTCAGGCAGTGGGCGTGCTGTACAGCAAGAGCATGGGAAGGAAATGGTGGCGTGGATAATCAAGGCATAAGTATTCACCAGAAAGCTTGGTGGAAGAAGCACATAATTGATAATAATTAGAAGTAAAAGGCCCACATTCCTCCTCCTACTCCTTGCCCCTCCCTTTACACCTCTCTCTGAACACCACAATAATCGCTATCTGGATCCCCCTGAAACATCTGCGGCCTCAAAAAATAGAGATGGAAGCCTGACAAAAAGGTTTGAGAGGCCTACCTTATGGCACATCAAGCAGAGAAGAGGGTCAGCATTAGGTCATGCACAGTAGGGCCAAGCATAGGTATCAACTTCACTGTAGGTCTTCTAACCCCAGCCCACTATCTCCAGTAGCATCCTTGGGTTTCTTCCCCAGCTTCTGGAGCAGAAGAAAACCAATCACCACCATGCCCAGCATGCCACCTTGACAACATTACTGGCTTTACAGCTGCTCTAATTTTATCTGGTGAAGTCTGCTCCCCACTTTGTGGCCTGTGCTGCACCACAGTGGCACGTCTTAATTTTTTATCCAAAGCAGCAATTGCTGCCTATCACCAGCATGTGAAAGCTAATGAATCTTTGTCACTGGAACACATGGAAAAAGGTACTCAAAATTTTGAAAGAAAACATTGTTTTCCCTACATTATGTTATGAAACATTTATTATTACCCAAATATTTGGTAAAATATAAAAGAAGGGGTCATGTCAGATAAATAGACACCAAACATAATAGTATTTTTCACACATGGCGCACCTGGCACGTATTTACGTTTGTATGTCCGTGTATATGGGGGCGGGACAAGTGAACTTTTTTGTTTTGTTTACATATTATTATATGTGACTTTCATTTTTTAAAACTTTTTTTTACACTTAACTTTATTGCTATCACATAGGGGGCTATCAAGCTCTCTATGTTTTAACAAATATACAGTGACAGGTCCTCTTTATGAAGACATCAGAGATCTGCTCCATCATCTTCTTCTGTGGCTATAGCAGCCAGAGAAATGACAGCTGAAGGTGCAGTACAGGCAGCTGCTGTGCTGGTCCCTGGCCTACATGGATCACCATACTAGACTTTTACTGTCTTCTGGTTTTTTTTTTAGAAAAAAAAAACGCTGTTCAAATATATGACGACCCGCAGAAAGGAACTTGCCATCTGTCCATTTATTTACAACGGGCAGAAGGCATGTAGTTACATATGAATTTTTAAACTACGCCTATGAAGTATGTACCATAACCATACCATTGTGGGAGGCCAAAGTTTGGAGTCTCTCATCCCTCCCTGGAGCCTCCCCAGGGAGGGATGAGAGACTCCATGGATCCCCGCTGCTGTCCCCGTTTGTAGGGTCTGTGGCAGCGGGGATCTGTAATAAAATCACGGGCGGGGGGTCGGGGGAACAAGCGGTGGCTGACCGCAATTCAGGATGGTCGAGCGGTGTTCCGATCGGAGCCGCTGTCATCCTGTCAGTTTTTGGATGACAGCGGCTCTGTAGCGTGGCCGAGCGGGGGATCGTTAAATATCATTGATATTTAACGATCCCTCTGTTTACAGCAAACACCGGAGTGATCGTCTGATCATTTTTTTTCAACAGTAAAAAAAAAATATTAAAAAATAAATAGAAAATGTACAAAAAATAAAAATGTTTAAAAAAATGTGTACAAAAAAACGAATAAAAAAAGCAAAACCCCTCCATCCCCCCACATAACATACACATATTGAGGTGTACGCCATGCACATGCGCTGCAGTGCGTTGTTAGAACGCATCACAGTGCATGATTTTTTTAATGTATTTTTTCTTTAAAAATAGTGAATAGCCGAACAGTGTTCGGCTCACTTCAGATCGGTCATTCACTCGGCTGCCCTCGGCAGCTTGGTGAATAGACCCCATAGTGTTATATAGTGAATAGAAGAATGAATACACCTTAAAAACGTTTGAAACTATTTAATTCAGTTTACTAGTCAAGTGGCCCAGGGGGAGCACAGTTTCATCCAGTGGGACACAAACTAGAAAAATGCAAAATATGTGTATCTATCTATAAAATAAAAATTGTATAAAATATCTATGATTTAATTAATTGAAAGTATTGCTAAAGCCATTTTTTGTAAGCTATAGATAAAGCACTGTTAAAACTGATGGCAGGTGCTTTTTTGTGATGAGTGTGTCCTATTGTAGGGATTTACCTTCACTTCCTGTCCCACATGCAAAACAGGAAATGAGAGGAAATTGTTTCAAAATGTTGATCTCTCTCAGACAGTTGTCATGGGAACAGATGTGCACATTTGGTTTTCTACTCTCAGTCTCAGTGACAATCACCAGGACAAAGCGTGAGGGTGAATATCCCCAATGTGGAAACAGATAGCAATACAAACTTGATAAGGATTTCCACAATTCTATATGATATCCAAAACTAAAAAAAGTTCTGTCTTTACATAAACCTTAATGATTAAAGCTCAATTTCTGCAAACTGCTTTGTTTTGGAGTGGGTTAGAGCCTCTTTCAAGTTTTTAGTGCCATCACTGACACAGTTGGGTAAATTTCCCCTCATTGTAGGACAGAAAGTGAGACTAAATTAAAGGGGATGCAGATAAAGCAAAGCAAAAAACTGATAAATGGATATTAAAGTGTTTTGGGGTTTTTAGTATAAACCCTTTTTTGGGACTTTTGTAATGATGAGACAAATTACTGGTGTGAGTAACAACAAAGGCGCCTTTAGAAATGTTTAGTAATGACAATCTACCAACAGATACTTCTGGATAATTACTGGCTTTTTATTTTTTGCATACCTTATTTTTCTTTTCTTCCCCAGTCTTCTCACAGTGGCCGTTTTAACTAAGAGCAGGTTACTTGATCTCCCTTTACTCCCTGGAGCTCTGACACATGTGAGTAGGACATGTGACCATGCACATCAACTCAGGGGAGGAAAATGCCTTTCCCTGAGATCTCGTGAGATTACAGATGAGATTTCCCAGCAATGCTCTGCTGATGTAACCTTCCCAAGATGCAACACTTGGGCACGAGTACATAATTTGTGCCAAAGTGGACCAGGAAGTGGATCGAAAGAAGTTGTAAGTAAAATAAAAAAATATTTTTGTTTTGCTAATGAATGTAAGATTATTTCATACCAGCATGCAGAGCTGTACGTTGATGTGATTTTTAGTCAAAGGGGTAAAGCTCCACTTTAATCTCTACAGTGGCTGAATGTGACCTACTCAAAAGAAAGGCTATACACTGCTACACAAAACAGCACCAGTAGACAAAGTGCTCCCGTGTTGGCTAAGCTTCAAATTGAACAACCTTAAATAAGAACAATTCATAATTTTTTCCAGACAAAGGGCTTTGTCCAGATTGGTGTAGAGCGCTTACCTTTTTTGTACTATAACAGTAAAACGTATAAACGTAGACATTTTACCTCTTTCCTATCCAAAGCTAAAAAAAATAAATGTTGACTTATGTTGAGTTTTAATATCGAAAAGTCAGAAAAGTTGGGGTTTTTTAGGCAGCCGACTGACAACTTGCACACCAAGAATTTCTTGAAAAAGTGTATTTTAATTGATTAAAAAGCAAATAGAATTGATAAAATTGACAACATGATTCCCCTATAAACTCACTCCACATTGATTAAATTCATTCATATGTAGATGACAATCAGAATTCTTGTGCAATTGAACATGATTGAAAAAGCATGATTGAAAAGTTCATAATTACATAACATGATTTATATAATGGAAGATGATGGAGGAGCTTGATTTTCTCAACGTTTCGCACTAGATAGCGCTTCTTCAGGAGATGAAGAGGGAAGTTGTCTATACAGTTTAGAGAAAATATATATAGAAGATATAAACATACTTGAACTTCAAACATAGCCACTTGAACTTGTCTCGTGGTATGGTACACAGGTAGGTATATGTATATAAATATATCACCTACCCTTGGAGTCTGTGTGCATCCCAGTCGTTCACCCTGGCTCAGACCGTGAAGGAATAAAAGCAAATGGCAAGGAGGGGAGAAAGAGGAGAGAGAAAATGAAAAGAGGCCCAAGACCCCAGTAGAGGCAGACCCAATCGGGAGATGGCGGGGGTACCTTGTTAGAAAAGCAAATCAGAAAGTTAGATGGTACCACTTAGGGCCTCAACAGAAAACATAAAACTAATCTGAGTATCAGTGGAAACAAGCCATTGTACCCTATCATCCTTACTGGATATAATGCTTAAAGTAAGTACATACCACTCCTCGCAAAAAATTGGGAGTAGATAACAAAACTTTGACAGTCAGCGTAGTAAGGTAACCGTTCCTCTCTCTCGATATCGTGCCCCCAGCAGCTAATACAGCCCTGCAGGCTGTACACTGACGCCGGGGGCTCGTGTGGGTGCTAATAACGGCGCTCCCGTGGTGACGTCATCACATCGTCACCTAATCCAAGCCAGGAGCAGCTCCCTGTGAGAATCACCAGGGGGCGTGGTGAAAATACTGGCTCACTGAATGATGGTAAAATCAGTAGAACACATGGTGGAAGTGTTTCTGGTTTGTGGAGGCCAGCACCCTTTCTGCCAATCCCTAGGGCCGGGGTCCTCATTGGGATAAAGTAAGGGATAGGGAAGAAAGAGGAAGAATAAGTTGTGAGAAGAAAAAAGAAAAAAGAAGAAGAAAAGGGAGAAAGAAGCATGATATAGTGTACTGAGAGAGCTAGGAAAAGAATAATAATATAGAAAAAGATGACTGCACAGCCAGATAAGAGAGGAAATGAAGATGAAAAAAGAGACAGGGGAGCGTGGGATGCACACATAATACATAATACATCTTAATACATTACCAGCAGCGCTTGCGTCTGTGAGTTGTATTGGATAGCTTTTTAGTCACATAAATACATCCATGCAGACATGGCCTTCCATATCCGCTGGTTTACCAATGGGAGCGGTGCAGCCCGAACAGCGGAGCCCAACAAGTTGTTTTACTATCGAGCAGCTGTTGTGACTTGAAATGCTTGAATGGTAAAACATGTGAATTGCTGGTACATGTGGACAAAAAAAATAATAATATAACTATATAGAAGCTATGGGATTGCTCAGTAACATGTTGCCTGGAAAGGAGCTCCACCCCCCTCTTAGTACTAATTGTTCTTGATTTGCCCTTTTTTCCTAATGCTATCCTCTACCTAATTTCAAATCTCATGGTATTGTCTCCTTCAGCAACTGTTAGTTGCCAAATAGAAATGAGCATACTCTTAAAAAGTTCAAACAGTGTTGTCTTAGCCAAACTTTTTTTTTAAATATGAATCTCTGAAATGTTTAATTTACGAACCAAACGTTCCATCTACGTCAACGGGAATCTCAACTAGGTTTCGAAAGATGTGTCTTACAGAGCAGAAAATAATGCAAAATTGTGCAGAATGGTTTGGGATGCTCCTGGCAGTCCTGCCTGATGAGATGATGCGGCCAGACAAACAGACTACCTAGAAGGGTGGGACCTGGTGGTACTGGCTGCCAGGCTAAGGTGGACCAGGCAACAACAGAAGCAGATATGAGGCAGAAGCAGCCTTTGGAACAGCCTTTGGTCCCTATTTCCCAAAAGCCTTTAGGGAATGCAAACTGACAACTTAAAATTGGGGCATCTAAATTCAAAAAATGTGATCTGAATCTTACCTTATCAAAAATTTGGGATCGTCTTTATTGCCAACAACATAGACACATTATCAATGAAGAAAAGGAGCTGTAGTACTAGGTAGGTAATACTCTTCAGTGGAAGCTACACAATCACTCTACTTTGAGAGGAGGAACATTGGCCTTTAGTGTTCACAGGGTAGATAATTAGGTACTAACAGGCAGTATAATACTAGGACCAGGGATATCACAATTAGTGAAGGACCTCACAACCTTTGTTGTCCTGCCTCACTAAGTCAACCAGTACTTTGGTCCCAGCCAGTCAAAATTGGTTTTCTTTTTTAAATCTGATAGTTTTTTGGCTTTTTTTACAACAAACACAGACACATGCAGTAAATTGCACGTGACCAGCATAAACGTACTTAGCATGAGAATACAAAATCATGTACAAAGAATACATTAACATGTATCAAGGGCAGGGGTATCAAACGAAAATATATACATATAAAAAGGAAAAGGGCAGACAAAAAAAAAGGAGGGGGAATAGTAACCAGCCTCTACCACAAGGCACTGTACATCTCACTATGTACAGGTCGATACTTAAAGACATATATTAAAAGTGATTGTGAATAAATACTCTACACCGATTGCACTCCCACGTCTCCAGTGTTTTAGTCATCCCAGGAGAGGGTTGAGTAAATAACCAATAGGTCATAAGGGGAGGGTTAAAGGGGGTACCCCACCAGGGCGGGTGGACAACCATTCGGACCAAATTGAGTAAAATATATGAATGACGCCCCTTTTTTGGTACGTAATACGCTCAAATGCAATAGTTCTATCAAGCTCCTCCTGCCAGTCGGAGACTGTAGGCGGAGACTGAGAGATCCACTTACGGACAATAAGACGGGTGGCTGTAAACAGTGCCCGCCTAAGGGCCAACACCAGTGTAGGATCAAATTGTGAATCTGCATCGAATACGCCCAAAGGGCACATAAGTAGAGAGGGCGTCAGGTGGACACTGAAGACAGAATTAAGCGTATGCACGACCTGTGACCAGTAGCGTACTAATTTCGGGCAGAGCCATAGTAAATGGATCAGGGACCCCTGATGGAAACCGCACTTGGGACAGAAGGGATCCTCACGGTAGCCTATCCTAAAAAGGAATTCCGGGGTGCGGTACGTTCTATGTACTATGAACAGTTGCGTCAGTCTATGGGTGGGTGAGAGGGAGACCTGAGTAACATTCTCCAGGATCTCATCCCATATCTCATCCGGAAAGGTACCCAAATCATCCACCCACCCTGTTCTGCACTGCAAGTGCCACCAATTTAATTAAAAATTGTGAGTACATTAATGAAATCAGCCCCTTGGTACTTGTAGAGGTAAATAGTGTGTCAAAGAGCGGTGTAGACGAGAACCTCGGAGCCCCTTGAGGGAACTGTGCTCGGAGTGCGTGGCGCACCCGGAGATTCCCCAAAAAACAGTTAGTGTGTATCAGAAATTCAGCCTGTAGATCCTTAAAGGAGCATATAGCGTCCCCCTGATACAACTGATTTACAGTACAGATACCCGCCCTCCGCCAGGAACGGAATCCCGTTCAGACCAGACACTCGCATCAAAGTTTTAGCTGCACTCCACACCTGCCCCATCAATTTCACTGTGGGAAAGCATGAATGCGTCTTGACATATAAATCACTCTCCAGGTATCGCAGCGGGTCTAGCCCCTTGAAAAGATACAAGACAAGTTTTGTTAAAAGTTTGTGGGTGCACCCCACCTTGTGCCCACCCTGCCAGATGTTGCAGTTGCGACGCTATAAAATACAACCAGGGGTTGGGAAGGGCCATTCCCCCTGAGACCTTAGGTCTGTGCAGTACATCCAGTCTCAGCCTAGCCTGCTTATGCCTCCATATAAGTTCCCTGAAAATGGTGTTAATTTGATCAAATAAACGTCTAGGTATCCAGATCGGGGAGTTATGTAAAATATACAGTTGTAAAATATACAATCAGATTTACTCTGCCCACTACAGACGGGTAGTTTAAGCAATAATTCATATTTAAGCAATAAATCAATAGTAATACATATTCCCAGGTACAGAATGGAAGTTTGGGTTGGGATAAAGGAGAGATCCTGAGACAGAGGAGCTGGCAAGGGATCTAGGGGGAGCAATGAAGATTTATCCCAATTAACCGCCAATCCCGAGTATTTTGCAAACTCCGACAGACGTTGCATTGCACTACGTAAGGAGGGGCCCGTGTCTGCTAGGAACAGGAGAGTATCGTCAGCATATAGGGCAATTTTCTTCTCATTAGTGTCCCGTCTAAAGCCGACTATATCCTCAGATTGTCGAATAAGGGCAGCCAGAGGCTCTATAGCCAGCGCAAATAGTAATGTGGATAAAGGACAACCTTGTCTGGTACCACGTTTCAAGGGGAATGATGGGGAGAAACTATCATTGATTTTAATACGCGCAACCGGCTGGTAGTAGAGAAGGCGAACCCAGTTGCAGAAGCGAGGACCAAAGCCAAAGGCAGACAGAACAGCCCAGAGATAGCTCCATTCCACACTGTCAAAGGCTTTTGCCACGTCTAAAGCAAGTAGGGCCCTGTTACCTGAATTATCAATGGTGGTTTGCATGTTCATAAACACCCTGCGGATGTTTACAGCTGTAGACTTCTGAGGCATAAATCCAGACTGGTCTGGATGCACTATCGAGGAGATTTTGGAAGATAGCCTATTGGCCAATACCTTCGCCAGGATTTTTATATCTGCGTTTAGCCCCAATATGAGCGGTGTCTTGTTGGTCGCGGGCAATTTGAGCTAGTAGTTTGACTGTAGCGTCGCCCTCTGCCCAAAACACTTGTTTTGAAAAAAATTATTTACGCTGCAATTTCTGTTTAAGCAGGGTCTCCAGGTGCGCCCCCGCCTCCCGCCACACACAGCAATTGTTCTCGGAGGAGTTACCCACATACTCCAGCTCTCTCGTCGCCACTAGCTGGCGTGCCTCCTCCTCTGCACGTCTAGAAGAAGATTTAATGTAGCTAACATTTTTAATAAAGAGGCCTCTCAAGTATGCCTTTAGGGTGTCCCATACCACTCCCAGGGGAGCAGAAGGGGAATTGACCAACAGAAAAAATTATGTCATCCTCCAGCAGTGTTTGATTATCTATCAAGGACAACCAGAAGGGGTGCAATTTCCATCCTACTGAGGACCGCCTGCCCGAAGACAGACCCAGAATAGACATAGAATGATCCGAGAGGCACCTAGGCTGAATTTCTACTGATGTTATAAAAGGAAGCAGTTCAGGTGTACCCAAAACGTAGTCAATCCTGGACAATGTTCCATGCGTGGCAGAGTAGCAGGTAAACTGGGACTCTGCCGGATGGAACAATCTCCACAAATCAAGGAGGCCCAATTCGGAGCACAATTTACCAAAAGGGGTGGTGTTCGGTATGTCAGGTGAGCCAACTCTAGGGACCCTGTCCCTATAGGGGTCCATACAGTTATTGAAGTCACCCACCGCTATGACCGAAATAGGGAGCTTGTCCGACAAAAATTTAGCGAAGTCCTTAATAGCACTACTGGAGTATGGTGGGGGTATATAAAAGTTAGCAATAATACATTCAAACTGTAAGAGGCGGCAATGCAAGAAAACATAACGGCCCGCATCATCCCTCTTTGTCTGTATACGTAGGTAGAACCAGTGAAAGTCCTGTGGTAGAAGAAGGTGAAAAACAAACAAAAAAAAGGAGGGTAAAAACACAAACAGGTGAGTCAAACGATCCACGCAGGGAAGACTTTGGGGTACATGACTCCAGGCAGCTTCAGAGGCAGCAACAACACAAAGGCCACTTCCTGGTAGCTGGAGGTAACAAACCCACACCATTAGGTTCACAAATGGCAATGGTATACAAACCAACACAACCAAAAGAGCAAACCAAAACAAAAAGTGGAGATTGCGAAGGTTTCCAGATAGGAAAAAAGGAAGAGCCATGGAGAGCTCCTAATCAAGGATCCAGGGGGAATGCGATGATCACATGCCACCAAGACCTCCATGGATTCCCGGGAAAGACATAATGCAACTCAAACGGCGAAGCAGCTTCAGGTGTCATCTGATCGGAGATTGCGGCACTGATCCAGCCAGGTCAGGGCCTGAGGAGGTGACTCAAAGAAGTGTGTCTCGCCATTCGCCACTACTCAGGGCTTTGCAAGGTAAATCATGGAGTAAGCAAGATTCCTCTTTTGTAACCTCCGCTTGACTTCTTCGAATTTTGCACGGCGTTGTTGAACGCCTTGCGAGAAGTCCGGGAAGAGCATCACCTTTGAGCCCGCTAGTGATATTTCACCCAGCTCCCGAGCCTTGCGTAGTATACGTTCCTTGTCACGATAGTTCAGGAGCCTGATCAAGAGAGGCCTGGGAGGGTTACCCGGCGGTAGAGGTTGGGAAGGGACACGATGAGCCCTTTCCACTGCAAACAAGGGGGTCAGGCAGTCTTTGCCAAATACCTCCATAAGTCATTGTTCCATGAAATCTGTAGCATTGTTTCCTTCAGCACGTTCAGGTATGCCCACCGCTCGAATATTATTTCGGCGCAGGCGATTTTCAATATCATCAGCTTTCATGGCATTAGCTGCAATTTTCTTTATAGCCACTTTAACATCAGAGATTAATGGTGTAGTAGCATCCTCAACTTCACTAATTCTGCCCTCCACTGCTGTTGTCCTCTCCCTCACCTTCTGCAGGTCATGGCGGAGAAAGGAGATGTCAGCCCTAATGCCCTGCACCTGATCAGAGAGCGCAGCAAGGGAGGTGTTGCAAAGCTGTACAGCATGGAATACATCTGATAGTGTGGATTCTGGGGACACAGCCAGGCGGGTCTTAGCCTTAGATTTATGAGATTTAGGGCTTTTAGCAGTTTTGGCAGGGTTACTCACTGTGTCCCTTTCTGCGGCCAAGCTGTCCGAGTCCACCGCCAAATGCATAGTGGAAGAGAGGTAGTCGTCCTCTGGCTCCCTGCTGGCACTGCCCTGTCTTTTTTCTGAGGCTGGGGGCTGCTTAGCAGGAGTCCCTGGTTGCCGGGCAAAGCGCTCCAGACACGTCACCGTGTCACCTCCCTTCTCCCTGTGCTGCTGGCCGCCGACCTCTTGGAACATGAGGCCCGTCCTCTGACTGTCCTTTTTCTTGGACATGTCAGCCACGGACAGCCTCTAGAGCAGTACCGGAGTGAGCGGCCAGGTGACGGAGAGGTCCGGGGCCGGTTCGGGTGCAGGTTAGGGCTCTGTAACCGCTATCCCTAGGATAAAAGGCAGGATGTGGAGCGGGAGCTCTTCGTTATGCGACCAGTCACATGCAGCCGCCGGCCACGCCCCCATTGGTTTTCTTTTTAATAACTTTTACAAATACAGTTTTGTATTTATTGCTTTTATATTTCAGTAGTGTAATATCTCAATACTATTTGTGTACTTCGAGGTAAAAGAAGGTACAGCATGTTTTGTTTAACCTGTGTCCTGAATTTTGTTTCTGCTCCAACACGCAGGAAACTAAATATCACTATCACTTGAATGAATAATTGTTCCAAACAGTGACAAAGGTGTTAGTGCTGAATGACTGCCAGTGACCCTTTGGAAAAAATAACGGCAATTTTAACTGATTTGAAAGCCCAAGTAATGCAGCATAAAATAAATAGGATTGAAAGAACAAAACATTGCTCAAAACTGTCATAATTTGTAAACACAATTATATCATATATCTATCCAAGAAAAAGATCTGTATGAATAGTGAATGCATGAGCACGCATCCCTTGAAGCCATTTTCAATTATTCCAGATCGTATTTGATCTTTGGCCAGGAAAATGTTGGACAATAACTGATACATAAATTCACACTGCATTTTGCTATTTCATCCGATATCAGTTTATTACAACCTGTGAACTATTAGACTCTTCTGGCACTGTTTCTATCTTTCCAAAAGAACTGTTACTTCCCACCTTGAGAGATCTTCCATTACCCGAACTCTCTGAAACACCTTAGCATGAAAACCCCCCCTGAATCTCTCTGTGCCCCATTCTGAAGTAATCTCTTTCTTGTGCTCCAAACAATTTCAAACCATCTGCATTGCCCCACCTCTATAGGTTGTCAAATGGTAGATGGACCTGGGGAGTGCAGTTACTGACAGCAATAGGGGCAGCAAATTTGGGTATCCACCTTCACCTCCAGCAGAGTTTCTGCCTTAGAAACAAAGTACAAATTACTCATGAAATGGTATCTCGTCAAAAACAAGTATATTTAAAGCACTACAGTCCTATCCTTCCACTTTCTTGAGAGGATACCAAACAGAAGGTATTTTTGCTCATATTTTCTGGGAGTATCCAAGCGTGAAGTGATATTGGTCCAAAACATATGTATGGATCCATATGGTCATGGGTTTTCATATGCGTAAAGACCACTTTGAAGCCCTACTGAACAAAAAGCTATGCAGATATACCCTAAACCAATTAAAATTGCTTATACATATTTTTTACAGCTGTGATGAGTTGAGTAATAGTGTATTTCTAGAAAATACCTATGCTCTCCCTCTGACAATTATTCACTTCTATGTCTCATACAATATTTTTGAAAAGCCTACTGCATAACCAAATGACACTAATCAACACAATGCATACATTTAACAACAGCTGGTCCCCATGGATAGATCTTTTCTTTTCCCCCACTTTCCATTATCTCTGCAAATATCACTGTAAACCAATCATATTCCATGGCCCCCTGCTAGGCCTCCAAACCCTACCCACTTATCTCCCTATATTTACTTTCCCCTACCATTCCTCTGCACTTTTAAGCCCTATTTCTGCCCCAATGACCGATCCAATCATATTCTTTCTTAACTTGTAGTTAGACCCTGGGCAGCACGCTTTCTTCCCATTCTGGGTCCATTCACTATCTATAGCCAATGTACCATTATTTTTTTTGTGATTGATATGCTCACTCTACTTCCTACCATTTTTGTGAGGTCTAAGTACATGTAGACACTTCAATTCTCCATCATACTGAGAGAAGGAAGGCCAGCACTAGAAGTCAAGTAGGGTCAGGATAGGGCACAAGAAGGACGTCATCAGTGTTCTGCTGCTTATTCTTGGTCTAATCACAGGTTGGGGGCAAGGAGGTCATCAAGCTGTTTTGCTCAGCTGCTGTATAGTCTGTAGACAGGACCGGTATACAGTTAGCGTGAGATCCTAGATCCCAAGACTGTCTAAATCAAATAACAAATGCAGGTAAGACAGTTCAGATCTGAGTATTTCAACAGAATATTTATATTAAATCTTTTGATCTCATCTGTTTCATATTATGCTGATGTTTTGCATATTTTGCAATAAAAATGCATGAGTTACATTCTAGAGTGAGTAAGATAGCTAGTATATAAGAACTTTTTTTTACCTTTCTTCTAACATACCTACATAATGCTGAATGTCTACTGTAGCACTAACAATGTAATACAATTTGAGATTAATGATAAAATATATTTAACGTTATTTATTAGATTATATAAATATATTAAATATAGTATACTACTGTTACATCACTGCCTACAATCAGAAATGTCAAGGTGTTTTTTGCTCCATAGTGTGGTAAAGAAAACCAGTAGAGACAAAGATAAACTCTATTGTATCCCAATGCAAAATGGAGCCAAGACATCATACCATCTTTGCATTATTAAAGACTGACTTAACCAGACAAAGAGTACTTAGATTTTGATGAACAACGGTGGATTGCATCAAATTGCATAAACAAGCTTGTTATACCACCAAAAAGACCAAGGTTGAGATTACAGCCCCTCCTACGAGGCCATAACAATGATTATACACTCATATAGCTGATTTCTCCGGTACTCACTGGATTATGCTGAGGGATTCTTTCAGGCAAGCATGGGAATATCATGTGGCTTTTTAATGGCTGTGGTCCTGAAGTATAACTTGGAATTCTGGTTAAAGCTATGACCTCTGTGTAAGAGGCCATTATGTAATTCAACCTGGCAGCAACCATGCATTACTGAAATATCAAATAATATTAACAGCCTTGAAGTATGAATGTGTCGTCTTGCTGTAAACAAATAACTCCAGTGGACCTGTCTGGGATGTTGCTACACAACTAGTAAGACAGCAGGTTAGAAAAAACTCTAAAGTGAAGACACAGACATCAATACACATCTGTAAGATGTTCTATTCTTTCCCCACATTACAGAAAAACAACATAAATATATTTGGCTTGAGTTGGTCTTTGATACAGATTGATTTAACAATAAGTGTGCTCCCTTTGGTTATTAATTTACTGCTGTAATCAAAAACAACCAGCCAGTTTTAAGGAACGTTCATTTCCGATAATACTTTGGTTCACAGCAAAGCAAAAAATAAGTGCACATAAATAAATGGCTATTAAAGTGTTTGTCTGGGTTAAATAAAAAAATAAAAATATTGAGTACATCTTTGTAATACATAAACATTTCCCCATGTTTTATCCGTTAAAGATGCAGCATGTATCGAAAAATACCTGTTGATCAGCCAGAAATTCTGTGTGCTTCTAAATTTCTGTTTGGAATGAAAACTCAGTGCCGTTGCTGCTCTACAAATTATGTGTTGTCATCCCTGCTTACTGGACTACAGAACTCTGTCTATCCCCTACCTCTCTGTGTTCCACTCCACATGCATACCTTGATTCCTTACCAGCAAAACAATACTGCTGCCTTCACTGTCAAGAGCCTGCTCACCAACTGTGTGTAGGGAAAAGGCTCTTCGGAGGTTGCTTACATTATTGGAACAAAGCTTCCAACAGCTGCCCCTGCAAGAATTGTACTAGCCTATTGATAATATACCAGGAAGTTAAAAAAATATGTTCTCTCTACAAAAACAATGTAAAATAAATAATTAACGCTGACACACGTAGTGGAGGAGACTGAAGTTTAGGGTAAATCTGAATCATGTCTGGATATACACTTTAAATTTACTTAAGATTTATTTTGCAACTGTTCTTTAACCCAGCTGGCTACATGCAGTGAACATTACAGTAGATGACTGGCTTAGCCAATCTTTATTCTTTTTATTACTCACAAGGAGGGGAACAGTTTGGCTCATGTCGATTTTATCAGGTTTCACCGCATACTCTATGTTAATAGCAAGTTCTAATACTGTCATGGGCTTTAGCCTTATCTTGCCTGACAGATCTATGTTTAGGCAGTTACAGGTGTGTATCAGATGCTCAGATTACTAATTTTCATTTATTTGTTGTGCTGCGATATATATGTTTCACTTATCCTAAAAGATGTAAGGTCTCTTACATCTAGGTCTCTGCAATACTTTACCCTGTACAAAGCTGCCCTGATAAAATATAACTCCTCCCTCCGTGCTGCCAAACAAACTTATTTTATCACTCTCATTAACACACTCTCATCCAGATTTTGTCAACTCTTTTCTACCTTCAAGTCTCTACTATGTCCTCCACCAACACCACCCACTAACTCACTCACTGCCCAGGACATTGCCATTCATTTCAAAAACAAAATAGATACCATTCAAGATCACATCGCCACTGTCCAATCAACTGCCCCTTTTATTATAGTACCTGATCCTCCATCACACTTGTTACTTTCCTCTTTTGACCCTGTCACCACAGAGGAGGTTACTAAGCTTCTCTCTGACACCCACCTCACCACTTGCCCCCTTGACCCTGTTCCCTCAAAACTACTTCGGTCACCCTCTTGCTCTATCCTAGACTCTCTTACCCACATTTTAAATCTTTCCCTCTCCACTGGAATCTTTCCTACCCCACTCAAACATGCACTAGTCACCCCAATACCCAAAAAAACTTCACTGGACCCTACCAACCTCAATAATTTCAGACCTATCTCCTTTCTCCCATTCCCCTCTAAACTACTAGAACCCCTTATCTACAACCGCCTGAGTTGCCACCTCGCTAATAACAACCTTTTGGACCCCTTTCAGTCCGGCTTTTGCCCCAAACACTCCACTGAAACCGCCCTCCTAAAACTCACCAATGACCTAAAAACAACGTCCACTATTCCTTACTCTTGCTATTAGATCTCATCATCTCTTCAGGGAAGCCTATCCCACCTCAACCTAACCACTGAACCTTCACATTCTCAAATAATTCATTCCCACAGCTACCACAGCTACCTCCTCATGTATCATTTCCCCCTCTTCTTTCAGATTGTAAGCCCTCAGGGGCAGGGCCCTACTTACCATCATGAATTGTATTGTAACTGTAATGTCTTCCTTATATTGTAAAGCGCTGTACAAACTGTTGGCGCTATATAAATACTATGTAATAATAATAATAATAATAATAATGTAAGGTTAAGATTGCCATGGTGTTTTGTGTACTCCCTTATTATGTTGTAATTTGTATCACCCTTACTACATTCTAAATGTTCATTTTTTGGTCATGGCCGCCATTTGATTATAGTGGTTACCATGACAACTAGGTTCAATTTATATGCTTGGTCTGGCTCCTGTCTCCACACCCCTGATGAAGTCACGCCCCTTGACATAACGCGCGTACAGTGGAGCCTAGGAGTCGGATGATCGCATACGCCATGTGTGGCTGTTTGAAAAGTTTTTATCAGAAGCGTACTTTTTACTGATGGAATGTGAGTAGCTTTTTATTAAAGTATATTATCTTCATTTAAGGGAACAAGTGTTCTCCATTCTTGTATTGTTACATGGTCCATTGGGACAAATTGCCTGTTCTAACTCCGGAGGCTGGTACTAGGAGTTCGTAACCAAGAGCAGGATATTACCAGGAGGTGCTTCCTCCACCTGGTTATAATAAGAGGACAAATGCATACAGACTCTGGTGGGTCTTTGACAAAGGTGAGGTGCATTTCGTATGATTCCTCTGGTGACGGTCACTGAAGATTGAAATTATTTTCCATCTATCTAAATGTCTTCTATTTTGAATGGACTTTAGCAGATTTTTGATTATGGATGTTTTCTTAACAATTTTTATTTTCACTGAGGTGTATGTTTTAGATAGACATGTATTAATACATGTGTACACTTCCTTAATTTTCATACATTGTATCACTTTGTTTCACAACTAGTATCATTTGTTTTTGATACTGAGTTAAATTCCCTTAGAGCGGCTTTTCATTTCTACATTTTCTGATCACACAGATTCAAGCTGCTGCTGCTTAGGTTTAGACATTAAGGCAGTGGTGCAAGGTCTTATATTATTAATATATTAATTTATATTTAATTTTTAATGTTAGGTCTGTTTGAATGGCATTTAGCTCCCATTTACAATATCCTTTCTGCATTTGGACAGCACTGATATATTCAGATCCATGCATCTAGCACTGTCCCTTGTTTGCACAGCGTACTTATCCATTTTTAACATGAATCTATTTGTCTTTGTATTGATTTAAGCTCATTGTTTTGCCTTAAGCAGTATTGTCTGTTTCAGCAGTGATTATTCTAGAAGCAGGAAATAATAGAATGAATCAAAATGTATAGTTATGCCTATCGTATTTATAGTCTGTAAAGAAAATATTAGTGATAGAAACATAAGTATACATAGCAATGTTGTATAAAGCAGCGTTTCTCAACCTTTTTTCAGTCACGTCTAAATCTCTAGGAACCACAGTCTAAAATGTAAACCAATATAAGTGTAAAAAGGTAAATAAATTATGTGTAGCCCCTCCAAAATCCATACCAAACCCTAATCCCAAATAGGGGTCAGGTATGGATTATAAGGGGGGCCCCATGCAAAAAAACCCACAAAATGGGGTTTCCCTCTTCACATCAGAGTCCCATCTTCAAATCATGAGCTCACCTTTCCATCAGAGATCCTCCTTTACATGAAGAGCTCCCACTTACACTAGGAGTCTCCTTCACATCAGGAGCCCTCTTCTTTCACAGCAGAGTCCCTTCTTTGACACTAGGAGCCCCCTTGACATCAGATCCCCCCTTCTTTCACATCAGTGCCCCCCATTCACATCACAAGCACCCCCTTCACATCACAAGCCCTCCTCTTCACATCAGGAAGTTTCTTCACATGAGAACCCTACTTCACATCAGGAGCCTCCCTTTCACATCAGCAACCCCCCTTTCATATTAGAGCACCCCTTCTCATTAGATTTCCTCATTCACATCAGGCGCCCCCTTCACATCAGAATCCTGCCTGCACTATGGAAAAGTATGATGCTGTCCAAAATGTTCAAGGCACCCAAGCCAAAAGGCACCCCAGGGTGCCAAGACACCATGGTTCAAAAAGGCTGCTATGAGGTATACATAAAGTATATATACAAGCTTGAAAGATTGAAGTAACCAGGTTTATTTATTCAAGCTGCAATTAATATCAGACATGTAGAATGCTTTGCAGGTGCATTTGACAAACATGCTGCAAAGTTTGCTAGTTGCAAGCTTTAATACAAATACAACTGAAGTTGATGGGAGGTAAACCTTCAAACTAATTTCTCAATGTTAAGGCTAATAGTCAAGGGATTGTAAAGCAAAGGGCATGGACGGCTGGGCACTGCCCAGGGGGATATGAACCAATGCAAAAAAAAGGATAAAATAAGGTTCAGCAGGAAGATGGACCCCCATTTTATTAGACTTCAAGGGCTACATGGGAAAAACACCTATTCTTCAAATTACATGATACAGAGTTGACTTTATGCATGATGACAATAGGGGAATGCCCAATTTTATAAGCAATAAACAATTAGCAGTTAGTAGACATGTGCACCAGCAAATCATTTGTTTATTTTTTTTTTCGTTTTGATTCAGATTTTGCGTTATTTCGTTTTTCGGGATTCGGGTCCGAAAATCCATTTGTTTCGGGATTCGGACGAAATTCGTCAGTGGTAGTCTGCTCAAACTTTTGTTGCCGTTTCTGTTCATTTTGTTCGTTTCAACAGTGACATTAAAAATATATATATATTTTTAAATGTCACTTTGCTGTAACGAAAATTCGCCCACAAGCGAAAATTTGTGCAGACTACCGCTAACGAATTTCATCTCAAATTTTGTTTTCGGAAATTCGGATTAGTTTTCATTCGTCATTTCTGTTATGAAAAACAAATTTTACCGAAATTAATCGCACATGTCTAGCAGTCAGCAAAATTGGGAGATTGAGGATGTGCTGCTTTTTTGCACTTGAAAATGTAGTGATAATGTGTAGTAAACTGGATCGCAATAGTGTCAATGATGTGCTGCTAACAAAGGGCAGCTTTTATATCTCACCAACAAGTTCGCTGCTGACCCCAAAAAGAAATCAACCCTAAACAATAGAACCTAAAAGCCTTTTTTGTTAGATGTTTTTGTTTTGCAGAAAAAAAGTGTAAAACTTACAAAAAGTGGGCAACAGAACTTGTTGCTGACACAGAAAAAAAGTAGTCCTTAAAATTGACTATTAAGTCTATTTATTGCGAATGCAATGGGTGATATACAATCAAAATGCAATTCACAATAATAGAGCATTGATGCTACGGAACAGCATAG
>NW_017308106.1:120821-156996 GCF_000935625.1 Nanorana parkeri | reverse complement strand
AGTGTATACCCGGAGGGGGGGGGGGGGAGTGGTTGTCCAATCTCAGCCCATCACACTGCATTTCACTGTAATGTAGCAGTGACAATATGCAGCACTAAATGTACCACTGTATAACTCTTTGCTAGTACACTATTAGCGTTGTAAAAGTAGCACAAACTATCTCTCTAATACACACCGATAAAAGTGGAAGACAGATCTGACTTTTGTAGGGAGGGGGATGGCACATATTCAAAGCTCCATTATTGGCTATAATTTTCCCCACAAGTCAAACAAAGCCTTCTGGGGCTCGGTTTTGGCGCATGGGAAAACATGCCCAAAAGTTTGCCATTTGGGCAAACATGCAAAGTTTGCCGTAAACCTCATTCCTACTTGATAAATATGAATAAATCATGTTACATCTCAGCAGTATTAACTATTGCTCCTTTAATGTTCATGATATTAATGTATTACTACTAAAATATTGTTTCATGTTGTTTAAGAGATTCTGAAGCATTTAAGCTTCATTATTGCAATAGGGATCTGAATAACAGTTTTCATTTTTACATCTATCAATCATGAAGAAAATAATGCTCCATGGTGACAAAAATTACCCAAGTGGGAAACTGTAAACTTTGAAAGTAATTGTTCATCATGGAAGATGCTATAAAATAACATGCTGGTTGCTAAAAAAATAAGCACAATTCTTAACAGTTCTCCATGAACCAGTACACAGTGTGAAAAATCACTGCAATTTGTTTATATATTTTTTTTTTTTTACACTTTATACAGTCATGGCCAAAATTTTTTGGCACCCCTGCATTTCTGTCAGATAATGCACCACTTTGCGCAAATCCATGATGAATAGGGAGCCCAAAACCCAAAATATGTTGGCCGTACCTCACCATATATATCAATAAAGACATTAAATAAACTGCTGAGTAGTACAACTGTCTGCACAAGGGGCTCCTCAGCACAACCTCACAGTTTCATGTTAATGAGAAAAGAAAATGCTATTAAATGGACTCCCAATCTTAAAATTGAAAGGGGAAAAAAAATCTTATTCCTTAGAAAATGTCAGCATGGACATTGAAAATCTACAGGGTGCTGGAGCAAGGCAGCATGATATTCCAGCTTTTAAAATCGACCAGGGAGAAGTGTTCATTTTAAGGAATACGTTTTTTTCTGCAAAAAAAATACTTTATAGATTATGGTAGCACCACAGAAAGGCATCAGAAAATTTTAGCTTTGGTAGACTGCAAACCTTAGACCGAGCAGAGGGGTCAACAATTCAAATGATGTAATTATTTCCAGCACCTTAGCATGGTGTTAGCCTCCAGTAGATTTGTTAAGCTAATTCATTAAATGTATTAAAAAAAATGTTTCAAGAGTATGGAAGTGCACCATCAAAACATTAGACCAACAGTGATAAAAAGATTTTTCATGGTGTAGGAATACCTCTGAAAAGTCAAATGAAATTAAAATAACATTGTGTGGTAGTATTTCAAATGGTTTATCACACCATAATAGCACCTACTGGGCAAAGTCAGACTTATAGGGTTCTGTTATTTTCTTCGCTAATAAAATAACCCAAATACTTGACATTATTAAAGTCTCCCCAGTTAAAAGAATATATATATGCAACATTTTAAAATACCATTTTTTAATTAGTAAATAACATCATTATGCTTATCATTGTATTGTGATAAACAGGAGAGATCTCAGACAGTGGAGTAGATTTATAAAGCAGCAAATTTGACATAGACCAAACATTTACTGCATGTTTTAAACTACAGTGATTTATTTTCCTGCAGTGAATGTTTGGTGAATGTTACATTCACTGCCTTGTAAATATGCCCCTAAAATATAAGATTTATTATTTGCATCACAGTAACCCTATTTGTTTTAAGATTTTTCAACTGATCATTGGTCAATCTGAAAAAAAATATTTTTGTTCTCAGAAAACAAAAGCCTTGTTTGATCAACAACACAGTATATATATATGACTTCCATATAATCAGTAGTGTTATTGCTAAACCTCAAATTAAAAAATGTGCTCTGGTCTACTAAGGGTGAACAGCTGCTAGAGCTGAAGTGGTTAAGGTTTATTTTGTCCGCCCCAGAGTAACGGTAACAATATATGGATCTTTTCTAGGATAGCATTGCTGAAACTGCACATTTG
Source organism: Nanorana parkeri (assembly GCF_000935625.1). Taxonomy (NCBI): domain Eukaryota; kingdom Metazoa; phylum Chordata; class Amphibia; order Anura; family Dicroglossidae; genus Nanorana; species Nanorana parkeri. The sequence goes on along the minus strand of NW_017308106.1, from coordinate 154,838 downwards.
CAGTCATTTGTATAATAGAGTCCTTTAGGTTCAGGTAGATAATGCCAGCAAGAATGTGATGCAACAGACATGGGGGTGGATTTAATAAAGTTAAATAGGCTGTTTACATTGCAAGGGAATGTAACTTTAGATTTTCCTTGCACATGATTGAGTATTCTTTGCAAAGTAAATTTTCACAACATTTACTAAGCTAAGGGGAAATTCCTTTGCAAAGTGAACTGCCTATTTGCTTTCAACCCTAGTAAGTAAATAGGGAATTTTTTTTCAACCTTGAGAAAGCTCTCATAATCAAGACTTGTAAAGTGGTCAAAGCTTGATGTAGCTTAGATATGCATCTCACTACAGGCATTAGCCTCTAAATGTTAAAGGGAAACAGTACTCATTGAAGCAAGAGTGCATAAAATATGAATGATTCCATTTCCCTACCTATCTCATAGTTGCATGTTAAAAGCCCTCAAAACAACCTCCAGTGCTCTTAGCGAGCACCATCTACAGGGGCTGACAATACAGTTTCAGGACCAGAGCTGTCAAACTTATAGCTCAGTCCTGCAGATTACATAGGAAGAATGCACCTTTCCTTGCATAATTATTGTAGCTCTGTGACAGTGTGCCCCAATTTCCCTGCATAATCTACAGGCTATCAGTTTGACAGCTCATTGAAGGAGATGAGTAGGTGATGCAGAGGCAGAAGAGGCTCAAGCCCCAGAACCCCATGCACAGTGCACACAGAACTTGAACCTCCTAAACTGCCAGATTGAACATCTGTAGTCCTGCTCCAGGGTGAGCCCAGGCCCAGTTGGCTGCCATTTCAGGAGGGCTGTAACTGTCAGCTTGTATTATAAATGACACCGGTTGCAGAGGAGCACAGTCATTCATAAAAGCACAAGCTAGTATCTATTGGGCTAGAGTAGTAGCTTGCATGTGTCATTGTGGGCTTGTGTTTTTGTGAATGATGGCACTCCTCTGTAGCTGGCACTTATATGTTACTGCCCTCATTCACAATAACACAAACTGAGAGTACCAGCTGTACTCTGAGATAGCAGGTAGCGAGGTCTGTGCTCAGTCTGTATTTTCACTATAAAGAACCCTTCAGAGGAGAGCCGAGGAGGATCAATGATTAGCTAGAAGGCTGCAGAATGGAGGAGGTATGGCTTTGGTGTAGGCTTTACCTCTAGGAGTAGCTATTATTTGGGATTAGCTAAAGTCAGCACTGAGAGATGTAATGTTTAAACCACTGCACTGATTTAAATAGGGACAGGTGAAATGTACACTGGGTCTTCTGGGGGATTTAACATTTTTACCCTACTGACAATATTTCTTCTTTAAGGGGATTTCTAGTGATTATTAGGTGCTGGGTACCTGTGCTCACAATCTGTGAAGGCTTACAACTGATGAGGTGAGTATCAACTGCACTTACAGTAGACAAATCTGTAATGGCTGCTTTTGTATCTTCTATCTGCCATTGAAAGCAATTAATCTTGGAGTTTCGGTCTTCCTCAACCAACCTTCTACATCAAAGTTAGCAGCTGGCAATAAAAGAGATTGAGGGCAAAATGGCCAGTCAACAATATTGGCTGCAGGCTACCAGCAGCTTATCTTTTTCCCATTACTTTTTTAACCTTGTATTACACTATATTTCTGACTATACTCTATACACTATATTGGCATCAGATATATTGGTAGAGGAGCAGGGCATTGCTTCCCTATGTCAGATCTGTCCCGTGGTGACTGGCAAACTTATGACGGATGGCAGAATAATTGCGACATGGCTGAAGAGGTGCAGAAAGTAGCAACAGGCAGATTCTTCAACTATAGGACCTCAGGTTCATTTTCTATCCAGCAAGGAGGACAACGACCAGCACAACAGTGGCATCACAAATTTTCACTCCCGGTCTTATGAAGCTAGCAGTCAGAGTCACAGTGCCTTAGATCATCTTACACTGCAGATATACAGCTGGAAGAATACAGAACAGGAGTGCGTAGGCACGGGAAATGCACTGCTATTTTTAGGGAGCAATTTAACACAAACGATAACATTTTCATGATACTGCTCAGACACAATTAACATCTCTCTAGGTTTCCCATAACTTAGAAAATCTACACTTTTCAAGTGCAAGTTTCCTTTAAAGCATTTACAGTATAAGAAAATGCGAGCATTATATATGAAGTAGCAGAGTCCCAATTTTAAATTCATAGTGACACGTACACTTTCAGGAAAATTACTTAGATTGACTGCTCTATGATCAATAAATAATTCTTAATTGTAGTGTTTAATAATTAAAGGTGATATACCATCTCAGCATTTGCTGTACATAAGAAGTAATGGAAGGATTTTTATTAAGTTAATAAGCAGGACAGATAATTTAAAAGTCCTCTTAATCTCCTTTATCATCTGTTACATCAGCCAACCGTTGCTGATCATCCGATTGTTGGGGGGGGGGGACTCATAACAGACCTAATTAAATGGAAATGGAAGATGCACAGAAAGGCATCATCTCATTAAAAGCCATTAGTCATCCAATGGAAATGCTTTTAATGATAACATCTGTTATTTTACTTATCCACAACGAGAACAGTAGAAACCTTCCTCTGTTGTTTCTGCTGTGATGGTTTTTGTATTTTTTTTTTAAATATAATTTGCTTCCATCCCTTATTGAGGGGACAAGGCTAAGAACCGACTGTGTGCAAAGCCTGGCAAAGGGAATGTGGAGCTTCTATGACGCTGGAGCTGTTTAGTGAGAAGGTTGTTTAAAGAGGAATTTCCTTTAGAGGTGAAATTGTCTGGCATTTATGTATTCAAGATGACAGTAAAGCATGAAAAGAAGAATTCATGGATGAAATTCTGCTGGGGCTGTAAAACAACCATGAAATACAGCTGGAGAATTTGTTTTATTAACTCACTTGATGCTGGAAACAAATGGCTCTTCAACACTATTAATGCTATAAAACACTTTTCATTTCTTTTTAATCAACTATGAACCCTTTATAAAAGTAATTTGGTTCAACTCTCAAAACTATAACAACTGTAATTTTCAACAATAAAAGTAATAATTACTGAGAAAAATAGTCACATGACCGAAAAAAATTATTATGGCACATAACACAGGCTCATTGAATTAAATATACTGTTTAATAGTAAAATCCAGGCAGATATGAAAGAATCAAATTAAAGAGACACCAAACTCAGAATCTTAAAAACGCATTCAAGTACCTTAACTACAAGCAAACATGTATCTTATTTGTGTATTGCTCAGCTGTAGATTCTCAAATCATCCCTGAATTAATGCTGACACTGTCCTTCCTTTTGGAGGGTGGCTATTTTTGTTCCCCATGGTCCCTGTGTGTTGTAAAGTAGCCACCGCTCCAGCTCACTCCTGTGATGGGCTACAATCATATGTTTAGTTTACTAATTTGTATTGAAATTGTAGACCATCACGGGACTGAGCTTGGAGCGATGGCTACTTTACAACACACACAGGGACCATGGGGAACAAAAGTAGCCACCCTCCAGAAGGAAGGACAATGTCTGCACCAATTCAGAGATGATTTGAGGATCTGCAGCTGAGTTATACACAGATAAGATACATTTTTGTTAACATTTAAAGTACTTGAATGCATTTGTAAGATTCAACTCCTGAGTTTAGGGTCACTTTAATGCTTTGTATTCATTAATACACTGTTAAATGTATTTTTTTATGTAAGCAGGGTAAGTACCAACATTTGACATGGTGTCATCACTATACAATCCGCTGTACAGCAGAGCTCAGAATAGGAAAGAAGCAGTACAAAGAGCTAATCAGTTCATACAAGAAATGTACTGATTGCAGGAGTGAGCTGAGTGACAGGGAGATATGCCCATTTGTCTGCCATTCTTCTTTACTGTTAATCCACAGGCTGGAAGAGTACTGCTTAACTGCAGTAGAGAAAAATCAGGCCACACAGGGCTGTGCTGTGTGGAAGAATTGTGTAAATCTCAGAACTGGATCGACAGAAATATAAATCCTTTGGCAGTTAAAACAGCTCCCATATACTGTATGCATTTCATCTGTGCTGTTTATCTGGAGTCAAGCTTCTGTATGTACCTCGTAGTAAAGGGCAATACATCACTTTGCTCAAACACTCCTTCCAGTAAAACTAAACTATAACGATAGAATAACATAGGATTTCATTAATTTGTCTGTTAACAAAAGGTGCCTGAAAAATTCAGTCTAATGCAACCACTGCATCCAAAAACTGGTAAGCTGCAACATATTACATTTTGTTTCTTGGGTTTAGTTCTTTTATAGTTAGATACACTGTAAAGGTCCATTCACATCACAAGGCAGTACACTGCAAAGCAAAGCCTTTTCATGTGTTGAGGAACATTGTAATGCAATGTGCTGCATTAGGCAGCCCATTCAAAATAATGGACTGCAACACCCCAAGTATGACACAACAAAAAAAAAGTGTAGTTTGCATTTTTGGCAGTGCAATGCACAGGACATGTGTGTTTGTTGTGCAACATTGCAGAGGGTTGCAGTAAACGTGTAATCTGTAGGTGCGTTAAGGTGCCATTTACAATAAATGACATTGCAGCACACCAAATCATGTGATGTGTGTTACTGTGAGTTGTGGTAACGCACATGTGTGCAACATGCTACAGCAACATGGTTGGTGTGAATGGGCCCTTAAAGAAACATGTTGGGTTCACGTTGATCATGAGTTCTTTGGTCAATGACATCACCCAGCATCTCCGGATGGTTTGTTTAAATTCAGCAGCCAGCCAGGGACTGCCCTGTGCAACAGGAATAGTCATGAAGCAGCATCATCATTGCGGCAGGTTGTTGTGCTGGCAGGTCATTGAGGCATCTCTCATCATGATTGATGCTGGATCTACATCACTGTACAATGTGATTAAAGTTGAATTTACATTGGGGGACATTGTTTATTTATGTATTTATATTGAAACAAATACCTTTTTCTATAGAATCTGTGTTTTTACTTACTATTTTAATCATTTTGTTAATGAGTAATAAGGTAACCTAGTACGGTACCCTCCCAATGTTGAGAGCATGTAGCGCTTGTATGGTTAAGGAAGGGGGAAAAGGCTTACTGACCCCCACTCCTTTCCTGCCTGGATAAAGGTCTGCTATGAATCTTGAGGGGAACCTCATGTCCCTTTTAAAAAACAAACCAAAACCAGATTTCATTTGGTGGTGGGTTTTTTTTTCTTTTTTAAATGTAACTTTTGCAGGAATACATTGTATTGGTGCGTACCTTCCCATACAGGTGTCAGGGATCCCCCATGCATGTTATTTTAAGGATCTGTGTATATACCCATGCCCCTTTTTAAAAAAAAAAAAGTCTGCAAACTAGTCTTGAAAAATTCCAGAAAAAAGGTATAATGCTCAGCTGCCATAGAAGTAAGGTTTTTGCAGCTATGTTCGAGGTTGCTGAATTTTCTGCTGGGTTCACGAAACGTCTAGTGAACTGAACTTTGCTTGGTTCACTCAAAACCAATAGAAACCTTTTTTATAGTCTCATGAACCAGCTGCTTCTATGGCACAATTATTTTGCTTTGTACACTGTTACTTGAACATGTATTTACATGCTGGTAAAACCTCCTAATTGTTATAAAGCTTCTCAGGTGTAAGTGAACAAGCAAGCAAGGAAATTGCTTTTAAATTGTAGGTCACGGCATACTTTGTTAGGAAACCCCACATTATATCTCCAATGGTAGGATTTGAACACTGTCCCTCTTCCTTAGCTGTATGAGTTCATCCTACCATTGTCACTGTAAAATATAGTTATTTAAAGTATAATACTACTGTATACTCCACATTTAAATATGGAATCTGAAGATCCAGATATAATAATAAACCTTATGAAAGGTATGAGGATTCTAGATTATAAGCATTGCCATCTCAAATAAATATTCTTATCTAAAATCAAAAATAATTAAATATATTAACGTTGTAACAGAAATATATCGGCATGTCCTCACACCCCTTTAAAAGCCAATTAGAGAACATCATTTTGAAGAAAAATCCATGTGGTGACACCATATTTCCACCCTATGATTTTATATAACATCTCCACTGAACATTGATTAAATTCACTAGGCTCACACTGTTGCTCCTTGAGGAGAATTTTAAATAAAGAACAGGATCTGCAGGAACAGAAGAACAAAATGACATCACCTTATCATCTGATAATAACTGGTGCCAGGGAGAACACAGCACAGCAGCCAATTGTATTTCTGATTCTAATCTTTAAAATAAATTGAAAAGGCCTATATATGTTCCTGAAAGATACAAACATGAAACAAACCTTAGTACCGATATTGCAATAATTAATTTATGAGATTTATTTAGTTATCCATTCTATATTTTGTGAATTTGGAAGGACACTGAGCTAAAACAATTCAGATCATCAAGGGTATTTGTGCCTCCAGGTTCCTAACTAACCGAGGCTTAAAGGTCATGTGTTGTCAAGGGATCATGTAAGGCACTAGCTGGACAGGTACAATGGCCTTTCAAGTTTTCAACTTTCAGTCTTGCAGATCTTCAGCATTGCCAGTGCAAGGGTTTTTTATATCAGATTCCAGGTACTGTTGTTTTGTACCCAACATTGTGACTGTAATAGGGGTGTAGTAGGGGTTTCTCGTCAATTTACAATCTATCACTACAGAAACAAACAGAGAGCAACTATTAGGCCACAAAAATGTCCCTGCTTTGTGAAACTTGTACTTACAGGTCTGTTATATTAGTAAACCAGTGTTGGGTATTTAAACTATGGGGTCACCTATACAGAAATACAGATTTTTAAAACAATAGACATTTAAAAACTTTTCACAAAGTACAAAAAAAGGTTTCCCTTTATATGGGTTGCCTGAGCTCAGTCCAAAACCGCACTAAAATAGCCCCTTTTTTGCAACAGCATACAAACTAAATAATATAGTGGATTTGTCTGATACACAAGCACAAACTCTTTTTTGTTAGAGGTTATGACTCCAAGTAAAATCTCAGGTGGAACATAACATTTCTGCCCCTCAGGCCGCAGTGCCAAGTTTTAAAATTTTGTATGAGACTCCAAACTTTTTGCATTCATCAAAGGCTAAGACAGTAAAAAAGTCTACCACTTTAGTGATTTCAACCGGTATTAATCTTAAAACAATATGCTGTTTTTAAATTAGCCATGTAGAAAATATCATCCCATGTAACTAGACAATCACTTTACTAAAATGTCACACCATGTCAATTCAATACAGTTACCTAGTTTCAAGTGATGTTAATGAATTGACTCCTGATATGCTTTCTTGTTCCTCACTGCTTTGGGGAAGGGATTAAGGAAAACACACTGGCCCTGCCCCATCATCTTAGTAATGCCCATGGTCTGTAAATGTAATGCTGCTATGGATGGGCTGTGGCTGCAATGTTCAAACCTTTATGGTGTCCTGCACATAGTGGTTTAACACATGCCCAAGTTGTCCCGCCAACAGTAGTCTCACACATTCCCAAGGTGTCCCACACACACAGTGGTCTCACACATTTTCAAGGTGTCCCACACCCAGTGGTCTTACAAATTCCCAGGGTGTCCCACACTCAGTGGTCTCACACATTCCCAAGGTGTCCCAAACACACAGTGCTCTCACACATTCCCAAGGTGTCCCAAACACACAGTGCTCTCACACATTCTCAAGGTGTCCCACACACACAGTGCTCTCACACATTCCCAAGGTGTCCCACACACAGTGGTCTCACACATCCTCAAGGATGTGTCACACACACAGTGGTCTCACACATTCTCAAGGTGTCCTGCACACAGTGGTCGCACCCATTCTCAAGGTGTTCTGCACACAGTGGTCTGAAACATTCCGAGGGTGTCCTGCACACAGTGGTCACACACATTTCTCTGCTGCCCTGCCTGGATTGACAGTAGGGGAAACTGCAAGTCATTTCAAATACAACCCCTTTAAATTATAGGTAGGAAATATACAATATTTCACAATGTTTTCATAAGAGGCTTAAAAAATTATAATTACAATGTTATTGGGATGACTACAGATCAACTTGTAATGAGAGCCATTTCATAATATTGAGCTAGCAAGATATACTTTATTGATCAAACTTCTGTGTTTAGAAATCTCTGCAAAGAGGATACATTGTATTGCAAATGGCTTTTATGACACAGGTATGCTGAAGTGGAAAGAAAAACATAATTGGGACTGTGAAATCTCATACACATCTTCATTAGGCATGAAGCAGCTTTAGATTGTGTAAGCTCCCTCACAGTGTCATGTCACCTCAGACCTTCTATTGAGCTAGCTCAGAGCATAACATAATTAGTGTGGCTCAGTTCTGTGTCTGTTTCACTTGCTAATATCAGCTTTAAATTGCTCAAGAGAAAAAAAAAATACTTCAGGTTGAATTTTCTTATTGTGTGATAAAATTACCTTTACAAATCCATCTTGTAACATTGTTGCTCAAGGGATATATTATACAAGGCATTCTGTTGATTGTGCAAATTTGTATCCTTGGAGGTCTTAAAGCGTATATAAACCCAAGAACAAAAAGCCCTTTGATGTAACTGCAGAAGTTTTATTTTTTCAGGCAATTTTCTTTTATTACACCAGAAGATCCTGCCACACTTTCTGCCGTAGCGTGACAATGCTTTTTCACTGCACTGTATCTATGGAGAAGAAACATTGTTACTCTAGGCTGCTTATTTCTGATTTCGACTGCAGAACACCTCTGCTTTCCTGTAGTTTAGGATAGAGTTTTATTATTGTCAGAGTTCCTGCTGGGGGGGGATTCACCCTCACTTTTGGTTAAGAATGGCCTATGGTACAGAAAGCGATGGAAAATTAAGGAGTTGTCCCAGGTAATAAAGGTGAGGGGAAACAATGTTGGGAAAAAACATTGTTGGAAAGAGGGTGAATATAATGTTACTTTAATAATATCCTATTCCATGCAAAATAAATGTAAAAAAAGTTAGGGCGCAACGTGCAGCATGTGTATCAGTATACCAGCCAGGCAACTAGAATTTTTGTTACTATTACATGTGATTGGGTTTATGCAGTAATATTCCCATCCATCCTTTTTACTTCTGTTTATTTTGGCTGTGATGCTTGAACCCTAACTCCCCGTTAAGATTGGGAGTGAAACCAGGGTTCCGTCTGATTGGCCTCCGCAGTTGCGATCCACAAAACCCCAAACTCACACCAGGTGTTACAGACTGCTTGATAAATTAACTTTTTTTAATTTTTGACTATTATTAGGCTGCTCCAAACTTAGGAACAGCTAATAATAACCTTAGAGACTGATCCTGCCAGCATGTCAGAATCAGATTTCACTTTGATCTTGCTCAGACGATCAGAAGTGATACATTTCAGGCACAGAGATAAGTTGTATCTCTGTGCCTGAAATGTATCATAAACATCGGGCCAGTCTATCAAGCTGTCAAAACGAATAGCAGAGAGGTGACTCACTCTGCTATCTCTCTGCTATTTTCAGCTGTCAAATACGGGATTGCAATTTAGCGATCCTGTATTTGTATGTAACGGCTTCATTCTTTCATTAATGATTTTTAAAAAGCTTAACTATTTCATGAATGAATGCCTCAATACTGAGGCATTCATTAATGACTTTTTCAATCATTTCAAATCAATTTTGATCTGAAGTAGTTGCCCATGGCAACCAATGAGCTTCTCTTTTCATTTTAAAAGCTTAACTGAACAAACTGAAAAGATAAGCTGATTGGTTACCATGGGCAGCTGCTCCAGATTCTGTCTGCACCAGTTTTGATAGATTTCCCCACCACTGTGCGGAGATGCAAAAATATGCTACACGTTCTATATTTTGCAGCTGCAAGGTTGTGAACTAGCCACTGAAATGCAACTTTGGCTAGTGTGAGCAAGCCTTTACAGAGGATCTGAACTCTGGAAGCTTTGCCCCCAAAAAAGCAGAGAGAGGGCAAAAGACTAAGCACTAGCATTGCCTGTTGTCTTCCTGCAGCTGATCTTTTCCCCATTACTCACCATGCTTTTGTTCTGCACTATGTTACTGTGTGAGGGCGGTCATCTTGGTAGGGGAGCAGGGCTTTGCTTCCTCATATCAGAATGGCCCCCCTGATGACAGGTGATCTTATGACTGATGGAGAAATGAAAAGGCAGCACTCCTGGGAGTTAGGCCTAATGTGGAGATCTTTAAGCTATGATATGAAGGAGAAGAGAAAGGGCCTGCCATACAGCCCAGTTCAACTTCCTTCCTTTTTCCAGCAGCTCATTCTGAGGCAGGGGATCTGCTGGTGGTGGAGAGGGAACAGCTGCTGCTTGGTCGTTAATTAAAAGTGGGACATGCCAGCCAGCGCCACCTCTCTGCAGCAGCTCCCTGACTTTTTGTAGGTCTGCATCTGGATCCATTGCTTGCAGGCCTAGAAATAGCTTTTAGCAACGGATAGCATCTTGGCACCTTCAAGCTTGCTGATTGGTTCCAAAGAGGCCCCTATGCCAAACCTTTAGCCCTTTTAACAGCTTCATATATCTCCTCTTCTCTCCTGTAACTAGCAAATTAGCAGATGCATAAGTCTGTGCACGGGAAGGGGAATATATGCTACTTTTCCCTCTCCTCACGAGTGCACTAGCCAGGGCTCCCTTTTCTTAAAGGACAAGAGGCATTTATTGCTGAAAATTACTATAAAATGTACCCACTTTTCATGGCATGCGTATGGAGCAGCAAGTATCAATTCTTGTAGGTTATAGATGCATCCTGTAATTATTTCTAAAACAAAAAAGTCTATAGCCCAATACAAATGAAACAGTTTAGTGATAATTAAAAGGTCAGGATCATAAACATTTGTGACCCCGACCAACCATCTGACTGCACAGAGCTTGCTTAGAACAACGTGAATTTAGAAAACCCTGCCTTGTCAAGGTTTTCCAGCAAACACCAAAGACACCTCATTGGCTAAAAAAATGATACTTACCACTCAATACTCACAGCATGAAAAGCAGGTAAATATTACAGACAACAACATACAAGTAAGGTACTCATTTCTAGCGATGAAAACACAAACACACACCGACAACCTCTCATTAGAACCATAATGTGTTGTACATGTTCTCCCTAAGAAGGGAGAATGGGAGAGACAGAAGTGAAGGAAAAGCATGGACTGTGGAATTTTAACTTCCTGCTAGGTCAAGCAAAGCACCGTCAGGAAAAACTATGGTAAGACCTCCAATCTATCTACAATGTGTGTGCAGAATATACTTTATCTTGTATTTCATTTTAAATATGTAATTGCCAACATTCCACTTGGCAGTTGCCAATTTCCTAACTCCTGATTTTTGTTAGCTGAGAAATAGTGACCACTGTCCCTGGGTAAGAATGTAAAGGGAATTCCTCAATGCCCGACACACTAGTAAAAATCTGACAGATTCCCCAGTTCTAAAAAAATATGTTTTTATTGACTTATGTGTCTCCACTAGGGAGATTACCTCTCACTTCCTCTCTTAGTGACATAATAGAAATTCTACCGTACAGGCACATAGATATCAATAAAGACCACAAGAAGCAATGGGTTACACGTTTTGAATACAAAATTAATACAGACTGTGCTATTTCTATCTGGTGAGATTGTTCATTTCAACATCCCTTTTTGTAGATTTAGTTGTCACAGTTTTTTGTTCTGATGACTGAGATTTCTCCTGGGAAGGCTACATCACCAGTGCCTTCCAGGGAGATCTCAAGTCCTAACTTAAAGGCTTTTTTATTCTTACAAATTATTGTAATGTTGTACCACACGAGAGTCATGGCATCATGCACCTCACCTCATACATGCACTGCACAACTGCAACTAGAAAGAAAAGGCTGTTTAGGGCAGAGGGTCAGACCTTAGTTTGTCTGCTGCTGGAATCTATCTCTTCTGCATGACATAGATAATACAAAGGTTATCGAGAAAATCATCTAACACTATTTTACAGATAATGACATAGAGGAAACCCATTCCCCCTCACTCTGGGAAGCCTATAAGTGCCTTATACAAGGTGAATTCATTAATATAACAAGACTCAGAAAGCTTCATGCCAAATAAATTATAAATCTTTTGACAAAGATAGCATCCCTAAAGTAACTACACAAAAAATCCCTGGAATCCAGACATGCACTTGAACTCGTGAGTTTCTTTTAAATCTTTTGAAATGCAGGACCAGAAGGGATGTGTTTCTTTGTTTGAAAATCTACTATGAACATGGAAATAAAAGCAGTAAGCTCCTGGCAAGAGCCCTAAGGGAAAAAAAACTAGCTTCTAATATCACAGAGATCAAAGATTGGAATGGGTACAGAATTCGGGAGGCGAATGCCATAGCTAAACAATCCCAAACATACTATTCTACACTTTACAATCTGTCTTCACAGCATAAACCAGCTTCCCTGACAGGCAACCGAGATGAGAATTTACAAACATACCTAAGCAAATGCAGCTTTCCTAAAGTCAAAAACACAGATGCCTACTGTAAACTATGAACAGGCCACCTGAGTTGACTGATGTTCTTAGTCATATAAAATTGAGGAAAACACTCATGATTCTATGGCTTCACAACCCTTTATTATAAAACTTTTTGTGCTCATTGGGCCCCTAATTATTTCACAGAGAATACTCTCCTTCCCAAATCCCTCTTGGAACCCAATATAACAATAATTCCAAAAAAGGGAAAGACCCCAGCTCCTGCAATAAGTATGGCCCATTTCTTTGCTCAATATGGACCTTAAAATATTTGCAAAAAAAACTGTCTTCTTTAGCAGGTTTAGGATTGGTCGGCTTCCCATCAGGAAGATAAGCCCAAGATAATACGACTAAAACATTGAAATGGATCCATTGTATGAAGGCCTCAGCCTGGGATTATGCAAAGCATATCTTGCTCAATCTTAGCCTCCCACCCAACATGATAACCTGGACTATGTCTTTGCATTCTTATTCTATGGCTCATCTTTAAACAAATATCATACTGTACTGCCAATTTAAAACCCCCAAAAGCACAAAGCAGGGTTGTCCTCCCTCCTGATCATCTTTATCTTATCATTTATACCCTTTTTGCATACTCCTAAATCTAACAACTCGCAGACTTTGCAGATGACCTGCTCTTTTACATATTGCAGCCTCTTTCCTCTATCTCTAGTCTTATGTCAGAATTCAACACATTTAGATACCTATACAATTTTTTGATTGACTTTCACAAATCTGCATAAATGCCTATCTCAAAACCAGCTTCCCATTTTGATGTGAATTAGCCAGCAATCCCTACTTGGGAGTCGACGTACCAAGAACCCTAGCAAACATTTACATGGTATATCGGAGCTCCAGGGTACCAAACACTTTTTCTCCAACCCTAGCAAACATATTTAATCTGAACTTTCCTATTCTTGAAAAAAGATTAAATAAGACTTAGCAAAATGGGAATGACTTTTTTCCTGGTTCCATAAGATGGCCATCGTAAATGTGAACATTCTTCCTCGCTTGGTTTACCCGATTCAAACCTTTCCTATTAAAACTTCCCTTTTCTTTTCTGATAAGTCCAAACCATGGTTAATAAAAATTTATCTGGAAAAACTCTCCACCTGGATTTAAATTCTCCATTTTACCCAAACTAGAATCATAGGGTGGAAAAGGCCATTCAGATATTATATTTATAATTATATAATTTAGCATGCCTTCTCTCATGGGTTATCAACTGACATTGCCAAAGAACACAGAACAACACCATTGAGCCCACTGCACCACTCAGAGGCAACCCTTTCTGGATAAATAAAGTTATAAAAAAAGTTTATATTTTTTTTGCCTTTTTACATGTCAGCAATATATTTAATAACCAGGGAAGGTAAAAAAAAATGTGACATGTCCTTATTAATCAGATATTGCATTATTTAAAAGCTCTCATGACCTGTTTTGACCAATCCAGCTGCAAGATCATTAATCTGAAACTTAGATGCATTATTAGCATCCATTTTACTCAAATTTGACATTAATTTAATTGTGATGAAAGGATATTAAAAAGTCAGTAGACAATGAAATTAGCATTACATTTAATTGGTACGTGGTCCTAAAAGCATGAGGTAAATTAATTAATTTACAGGGAACATTTGATTATGTGGTGACATTTTTTATTGGTGTTAAAAATCTAACTGTATTTGTAAGGCCAAGCTAGGAAGCCGCAAAACTGTACACAGCTTGCACAAGAGCATAAACTTCAGTTAAAAATGTACAGAATGTATAAAAATAATGCTTTCTTAATCTCTTTCAGATAAATGTTATTAGTATTGTTTTGGCAGGGACAAGGGATTCTGCCTGGGTTCGGTTTGTGGGGGCATTAATCGAATCCTGCCTGAAATCCACAAACTCTGAACTTAGTATTGAACCCCCTGTAGCCAATGGGAAAGGTAGGTAAATCGTGATCTTTAAATTCTGGCCATTTTCAAGGCTAATAGACAAGCTTATGTCATAAAAAAGGCAAGGGGAGCTCTAGGCATGCCAAGGGGAACATGAAAAAGAAGGTTCTTTAATCCAGCTTTTCAGATCCTTTACATAACCGGATTGCGGGATGCCTTAAAGCTTCATGGTGGTGTTAGGGAACAGTCCAGTTTTAACAGACAGTGTCAGTTACATAAAATTCACTGCTCCAAAAAAGGTTTCCACTGCACTCCTTACTGGTATGTCCCTTTAAAGTGGGTGCTGCAGTGATAGTGGATGGCGCCACTTCAAATCCAAATAGTAAAGTCATGCCTGATGAAGGGACCCTGAGTGGCCCCAAAATGTTGCTTTATGATGAGATGTGTGTACACCTTCACACACCGTACTGTTATAGCCTAGAGATTTGCTTCCCTAGCTTCTTCTCCTGGCCTTAAGAGCCAGATAATGTAAACAGTGACACCGAAAGTGATGTAATACACATCACTTCCGGGTTCAGTAATCAGAGGAGACATCCGCAGCTGGAAGCCTGCTGATCTTTCTCCTTTATTGTTCTGGGGAGACGCACCGTGCTGGTCACAGTCATAGCCAGCTGTTTTATATGACACCAAGGACACGGCTGTAGCAGCAGCTGTGTTCTTGGTATAACCACTTCTGTGGGCCGCCGTATATTTACGTATTACGGCCCAGACGGGATTAAGCTAACGATTTAAAAACCTTTTTTTTTCTTTTTTGCACCTATTTGTTTTGCAAAGGAAAACAAAGCTCTCCTTAAGTAAAACTATATATTTGCTTTAAGCTTTACCATTCTGGCATGTTGCATAAAAGTCTCACAACTGTAATATAATTTTAATGATCGGACTTTGTTGATTATATTACGGGTTAAATATATAAGGGTATGCAAATTATGTCAATGCCTCATTGAGAAAAATTACAAGCAAATGCATTTTTTTCAAAATTTATGCTATTTATTCCCAATATAAACCAATGACATAAAAATATATGTTTCACATTTTTTTACCAAATTAAAGCCCTATTCCCTTAGGGGGGATTAGGGAGAAGAAGGACTGGGGACTACATTATGGTCAAGTGTTAAAACAACAAAAATATAAAAACTATTTAATTTAAATATAAATATTGTGATAAATATTTTGTTTTATATTAATATTTTGTATTTTTACCAGCGGGTAGAGATCTCTGGTTGTTTTTAAATCTGTAGCTCTTTCTATTTACAACCTGTTGTTGGTGCCTCTCGCCATACCCCAGGGAACATGTGGTACAGCAAGAAACATCGAGGGCTTATTTAAAAAAACCAAAAGCAATAAAAAAAACACAAAATTAAAACTGACTGAAAACTGTAATAGCTTCCCTGTTTTTTTAAGACTAAGAAAAAGAAGTATTTATTTATTACAGGTATTTGTATAGTGGCAAAATTTACAGTACAGAAAATACCGGTTGAGCTTGCCAGGAATACAGTGTCCTTGCCACTTTCTCTAACCTTCACTGAAAGCAAAACAATCGTATCTTTGTTCTGTAATCCCCGTCACCCTCCATGTAATGAAGATGATAAGGGACAGACAGGTTTGTAGTCCAGTCTCAGTGGCAACCATGGCTGCCCCCAAAAATAAAGTGGAATGGAGTAAGAGTAGCCACCCTAGGATAGAACGTATGTTATTTGCAAGGTCACCATGTAAAAATAAAGGACAAAAAATGGAAATTTGGTAAGCTGATTGGTAAGCTAAAATATATTAAAATGTTGGCTGTAGATACGCTTTAAAGTCAATTTGAGATCAGTTTGCAACAAGGTTGACATTATCATGGGATGTGTTCAAGATGGATTTACAGTACATTGACTGGCATAATGGAACAAAATGCATATAGAGCATTTCAGATCCTTCAAAATACCTTTGTAGTGCATTTGTACAATGCATTATGAAAATGTAAAAGTGTTTTTACTTGACGGATAATATTCCAGTATGTTTACAAATAGCGAATAAGGCTCTTTCACTATATTTTAGAGTAAAGATCCTCCAATTCAATCATAATTATTAAGGCAATGATTATTTTTCAATAGTGAATTTCACATAAAAATTGCAGTTTATAATTGCAATATTCTCATGAATTTGCAGAGATGTATTTACAATTCTGCTGCTTTTTGTTCTGAAATTGTACAAAAAATATTTGTCTAAACTCAGATTACAGCTCTGTAAAGAGTAATGACTCATTCATTATTGAAGGCAAATTATTAAAGATTTGTAATTCCAAATAAAATTTTTTTTTAAAAAGTTTACTTCTCAACACGTTTAACAAACGATGTGCAAAGTCCAGGCTGCTGCCTATCTTTGAAAGTAATTTATTATGTGACGCATGGCATATAATGTGTTCAGCATGATTATAGAAACTGAGTGATTTCTGTGTCACAATTATTAGTTGCTTTCTTGCAACTTGTGTTTCTTTATTTTAACTTGTTTGGCTCTGGAGACTCCAAAGCCCCAAATGTACTAGATACAGTAAATGTTTAAAAGAAGGGAGGCTAACAATTACAATATATAGAAAGGGCAAAATGCAAGCTTGAACTGTGCATATTGATCCCTGTTTGGTGTCTGCAGGTCTAACCACAATAAATCAGTCCTCCTGAGCAGAGACAACAAATTACATTTCCTCCACTATTAAATGATGCAGTGGGGAGGCAAATAAATCATTATTGTTGTTGTTTTTGTGGCAGCTTCACGCTTATTCCACAACGTTGAAGAAATGTCCATACGCATTGAAGCATGGTTGTTCTCTGGCTCAAACTGCTGAGAAAGCTCTCCATCTATTGACATATTTTTGCCAGTTAGGTGTTTTCACACAAGACCTCAGAGCCAAATAATTACAGTTGTTCATTGAGACAAACACTGAGTATTAATTAGATACTGCCAGACATTTAATTAATACTCCATTGTAAAAGCTGGATTTTAGTTTTCTATACAAATTACCAACACACTAATTCATAGGAAAAAACAATGAATTAAACATGTTATCATTCTGAGGTGATGTCTTCTAGACGTGTTATGATCTCTGTAAGCTCAGTCATGCATAGAACATGAAGATCATCTTTATAGAGCAAACCTGTCAACAGATCTCCCAAGCTCGTTTTAAAGTTAAATTGTCCATAATTTGTAGATGCATCATGAGTACTACACTTTAGATGGAAATGATAGTGTAGTTTCCGTAAGAACACATATTTGAGCTATTATTGTAAAGTTTAGTTGAAAGTAAATTTTAATGTGACTTTCACATTTTCAATTCTTTGCTGAGCCTATTTTATTACACTATTTTATATACATTTTTGTAAGCCTCCATAAAGTGACTATATGAAAGGCATGCAATTCAGTCACTGTTGTTGTTAAATGGTCACTGAAGCAAAATGTTTTGCTAAGCCGACACGCATCAATACAAATATTAAATGAGAACTATGACCTCCCATTTAAAAAACAAAATGTGCTGCAGCACTAATTGCGAGTGCATTGGCACTTATAGATTTCTCTTAGTTCCACTGCAAAGTCCCACAAATACCTGTTGTTCCTGCCATTGAAGTTAAGTCTGTGATGGTGTGGTCAAGATGCTGCAGTGCTCCTGAACTAGAGCAGAGTTGCCACTCTCATGTAGATTGTGCCTTTGTGCACTCTAGTGGACTAAAACAATGTTGCAGGGGGTCATTGTCTCATTCACAATCTTGTAGCTTGTCAGTCAGCACGCGGCCACACCTTGTCCTGGTTTTTTTCACAGCACTACTTCTGTTGCTTAAATGCTCCCACTATGTGCTGCAGTGTATAAAAGGGGGAGCATGTGAGCAAGCTTCTTTTTTTTTTACTTTATGAGGCTGAATTGTAACTAGATATGGTACTTGTTTGGACTGTCATAGAAACGCCTTTAGTTGTACTTTAAATTAATCCTTTTACATATACCAAAAACAGTTGTTCTTTACTCATTGTTTACTCATTGTTTCAAAGTTATCTTTCCCAAAACTCTTTAATGCCCCCTGCTCCTAACTTTTCCACCCCATTATCTCCTGTATCTAAAACATTCAACTCTCATGTTGGTTTTCTGCAGCTGTTCCCCTGACAAACCCACTTGTGTAACCCTCACCACATTGGGCTAAATGTGCTCTCTATTCCACAAAAGGCAATCTAGGCATAAAATTGCTGAATTTGTACATGGCTGGAAATGGGCTTTCCAGAAGGGGCTCAGCTGAAAGTGCATTCTCTGCTACCATATGTTGCTTTTGGTTGGCCATAGAAAAATGGCCCTTTGTGCACCTTTTTTAATGGGAGTCCTGAGATACACTTGAAAGCTGAGGTTGCCAAT
Source organism: Nanorana parkeri (assembly GCF_000935625.1). Classification (NCBI taxonomy): domain Eukaryota; kingdom Metazoa; phylum Chordata; class Amphibia; order Anura; family Dicroglossidae; genus Nanorana; species Nanorana parkeri. The sequence goes on along the minus strand of NW_017308106.1, from coordinate 136,046 downwards.
CTTCTGAATATTCTAGTGGCCTGGCCTGTACTTGTACCGGATCAGTGGCTCACAAGGTATCGAAAGTCAAACTTGCATGCATACTCTCACTTGACTCTTGGGGTGGTATTTACAAACAATTAGCAGAGCCAATAGACCTGTGAATCCCTGTGAATGTTTGTTCTGTGCGAATAGAGACAGAAACAAACATTCTAAATACACTTTCTCTTCAAGTCAAATGTAATGTAACGTAACATGGCCACTAGATGGAGCTGATTAGCATTAGGAAATACTAATTTCCTATGCTTTTAGCATCACCTAGTGACCATAGTTCGGTTTTACATTACATTATATTTGACCTGAAAAGAAAATATGGTATACTAAGAACAATTTTGCCTCTATTCATACAGAACACACAATCACAGGGATTCACAGGGTGAATGGCTCTGTGAATTGTTTATAAATAGACCCCTTGGTATCCTTCCAGATATGTGCAGCAATCTCACTTCCCCTCTGTGCAGGGGTTTCCTGTAATTAAAACTGGTCACTGCTGTTTTCTTCTTGTGCATGGCAAATGGTCTTGTATTTGCCCCCTGTAGTTTTCTGCAGAGCCTGTAATAGGTGTATGTACTGAGTCCCACCAACAGCTCTGCCTTCTCTACGGGTTATATGATGATGTCACCATTACTTTTTCAAGGAAATATCTGCGTTTACAAAGGCATTTAGTCCACACAAAGTAGATTTACTGTGCATCAATAGTGGCAATTGGGAAAAATATAAAAAATAAAAGCTTTATACTTGAAATTCAGCTTTACGTGTATTAGAAGGTTGTGGCCAGTAAGAATCTTCAGAGCCTCCAGACTAAATTGCTTCACCTTCTTTAATCTCTGTAGTTGATTTCCAGAGACCTCATTTGGGATGCCACCTTGATTGTGACCTGTATTCATTCTCTGAAAGTAAAGCTATCCTTTAAACTAACTATTAGTGATTTTCTTTAATCTAGTGAATAAGCCACCTCACACTGGATGCATTGGCTTATCTTTTCAGGAAATACTCCCAAATTAAAAAAATGATTCTATTGCCTGCTATAGAACGTTGTTGAAATGGGAGTTCTTCCAAAAAGCAAACTGCAATAAAGATCGCCAAAATGTTGTTGAAATCCTTGGCTAAAGCTTTCAGGGGTCACAAGCACCATTAGTATCCCATCTAGTATCATTTCACAGACTGCAAATATTTTCACTGTTCAATTATATCACTGGTTTAGTATGGCCTTGCTTCTAAACATTGCAAAGAGCAGATTTAAATGTCACAATAAAACATTTATTCAACAAGCAGACATTTATAGGCACTTTTCCTTCAGTTAAAATATAGGATCCATGTATGCGTCAGTGTATTTACCAGGTTATTTGCCTCAGGTAATGGCAATTACACACAGTATGAAAGAAGCTGAATGCCATATGGAGGAAATTCTCATTCTTTTTAGAACCATCTAATGTGTTCTGCTCTCTGAACTAAACCTATTATTTTACCAGCTGGATGGGGCCAAAGATGTGCCAGCAAAGCCGTTATTTTAGGGATGCTAAAAATACTTTGAAATGGACTAATATCAGTAATAATTAATTTAGATTAAGAAAGAAAAGTCATTTTCTATTCAAATCTTTCGCCTTCTAGTCTTAATGTCCATTATAAAACAGGGAAATTATTTAATTTTATATTTCAGCAATGCCAGAAAATGCCTTAATCTGTGCTTTGGCATTTGTTCGTTGGCACCACACATAGGCTAAAATCAGTCTATGCTGTACAAATGTATTATGACCTTGTGATTAGGAAACCACTGCTATACTATGTGCTGTCCTATTGCTTTTGGCTTCTGTACAGTTACAAGAAAATATCTGCAGCAAAACTTAAACATACAGTATGTGTATCACTTAAAGGAGAATTATAGGGAGAGTGAAGTACACTCATCCCCATAGTTAGATGCAGCTGGCGACACTGAAACTGTCACATGTCAGCTCTATTGATCAAAAACTGAGCGTTCATCGCTCAGTTCCCAATCTTTTCCCTGCAGAGAGCATTGACTGTGAGTCACCACTCCCTGCAGGGTTTCACTCTCCCCTCTCCATTCCTCCAGCACTCATTGGAGGGACAGACAGGGAAGGGGATGGGCATAGCTGGCTCTGCCTCTAGAGAGACAGAGCCAGATCTCAATACGGTAGCGGGATGGATTCTAACAATATTGTCGGAATCCATCCTGGCTGCAGTGCAGCTCTGCACTGTCAGCATATAGCTGGCAATAGCTGAGTTTTGGGTCACAAGAAGACATTAGTACATGTCCTCCTTTGACCCTAAAGAGAAATATGACAAAAAAAGATTGGGCCATAGTTCTCTTTTACTGTGTTCAAATATATGAAAAGGCAAAACCTTTTTCATTTTAGAGAAAGGTTAACATTGCAGTCAGTCCCTACTGATAGGTACACCTGGCACTGTTTACACCTTAACCTCTCTGTTCTCTTGGACTTCTATGCTTATCTGTTATTTACTTTCCTTCTTATTCTTCCCACCTCTCTCTTCCTTGTCTCCTCTTCATACAGTCCGTCCAGCTAAAAGTACATATCCCATCCTTAGGAGGACAAAAGTTAACTAATATTATGATTTGACCGCTGCCCTGTCAATGCCAAGGCATTCCTTTTTTTTTTGCTCTACTCTCTCTGTGGCAGAGGCGTACTGTATTGCATGGCACAACATATGATGTGGTCTGTATGAACCTCTCTTTGTTTCACTATATGTTATGTATTGAAACCATTGGAATGTGTTCTGTTTATAAAACAAATAAAAATGCTTGTGAATGAAAATTGCTGTCAGTCTTTTCTTTTTTTTGCCAGATGTCTTATTAGGGAGATTTCACTTCACTTTCTGTCCTACAGACTCAACAGGCAGTGAGAGGACATCATGCCAATGTGAAGAAAATGCCCTCTTAGACAAGTTTCCCCACTGAATCTATTTCTGTTTTGGTGGCAAGAGAGAGTTCATCTCTCTCTTGCCACCATCTCTCTTGTAGACAACAATAAAAATCTAACCCCTTACCACTCAATACCTATAAAGGAAGGAACATCCTTCACCAGAATCCCCATAGCTTTGTTTAAATTTGAGATTGGAGGGTCTACCAGAGGAGGAGATTCACACTTTTTTTATAAGCTTCTCATTGAAGAGATAACACACCAAAAAGAGTTGTGGCAAGCTATATGCGCCAGGTGGTGGTTTCAACTCATTTTAGAGAAAATAACCAAAATAGAAGAGATACAGAAAAAGTTTTGCAAACTGCTTTGGCTTGTGTGTCCCAAATTCTTTTTGTGCATCAGAGGCCCCGTCAGGGGAATCCAGCCTGTTGCCCAGCCAGCAACTTGTTGGAAGAAAAAAACAAAGGATCTTAGAATTTCTAGAAGAAAAATTATATGTCTTAACTCCTAGATACTAGGCTACGAACTGATTTGTCCACAGCTGTAGAAGGGGTATTGGCCACCATCAGGTGATACTCCCTGAACTGTCTTTTGTATTTTAGTGTACCTAGTTCCCAACTGCTGCAGGTGGCCCAGTCCATGGTTTTCCAAAGCAGAGCTGTGTCCTCCAATGAATGAAAGAGAAACGCAATACTTTAAAATATGTCTATACCCATAGAATGGGAAAGGGTTAGAATCTCTTTCAGTTTTTTTGCTGCCTGTGTCCCCAATGTGGATATTCACACTCATTATCTGACCTAATGCCTCCGGGACCCATTGCCCCACGGACAGAAAGTGATGCAAAATCCACATTTTACTGCTGTCACCAGAACAGGGGAAGAAGGGAATTCTTACAATGGGGACACCCATTTAGGTGACAACTGTCTAAGAGGGCTAAAACATTGTCAGCAGGACTGAAAGTAGGGATAGATCTCTCTAACAGAGCCATGGATAGCATTCAAAACCTGTCAGTGGTTCTTACCCTTCTCCTCTCTATTTAAAATTTAGAAAATAAAATTTAGATTGGAATTACACTTTAAAGCCAACCCATGCACAGCGCTTCTCTGACACTATTTCCTAGCCACCATAAATTGCCTTTTGTAAACTCTGTGTCTGAGCATACAAAGAATTGATGATGTCCCATATCCGTCATGTCACAGCATTTGGGCCTGATGATTGGTTGCTTAGGTTCAAGCACTGCAAAATTGGAGGAGGTCACATGCTGCCCTATTCCCAGAAGCCGTAGGTATATTGCACTACAAAAATTGGTATAAGTGAGCAAGCAAGAAACTCCATTACAGGAAAATTACACTGTCTCTTGAAAGAACACCATTACTAAATAAAACAATATATATATATATAAGTAGCTGCACAAAGAGCTGGTTGTCCTGTATTTTATTCTTTATTGAGCAGCTTCAAGAAATGTAGAATTGCATGTTCACATTGTTTATGCATTTATTTACAATGGCAATCACACCTTTATTGTAATTTTGGGGATAATTTAGCAATTGAACATAATTGGCTGGCTCCAAAGCAGCTCTTAGTAAATCTCCACCACTGGCCTTTTTCCAGAGGCAATAACATGAAATATGACACACATTTTTCAAAGAATAGCATTTTATGCCCAAAGTGTTTCCCTAATGAAACTGCTGAAAGAAACCTCATCAAGAAAAAAAGAACTTCAAATTAAAAAGTAGTGATATCAAGGGTTTTTTGCTGACAGAAAAATTATACCACCAGTTTTATATACAATATCATCAGGTGCGGCTCAAATTCCCTACAGGGAAATATTTTGGGCTATAAAGAAAATGTCTATGGTAACAGATGCTAAAAGAATTATGAGATACAATAAGAAATGTTAGTCACTGGATGGATACATATAAGATTGTTTTGATTTAACACATCCACAGACACAGATAAGTACTGTCGCCTGCTTGCTTTTTCTTTTTTTCTTTAATAAATACTGGCATTTTGTGCATGGAGTAGGGAATAAATTAAAGTTACTGTCACAGTATCACAACTCAGAACTTTGGCAATCCCTGGAGCTCATGATTTTGCACTGGATGAAAGTGTAAGCAGTTAATCTCATCAAATCTCGTTGAATTAAAGTGTTTTTGAAAAGGGTGATCTCAAGCAAACGCAGAAAGGGGAATAAAGAAAGGAGTAAACTACCGACATAGTGTTTAAAAAAAAAAAGTTAAACAAATGTTTAGATATAAAAGAAACAAGCACTTTAGAACAAGTAAATTAAGGCCAGTGCAGCTATAATAAATCATACCTTCCAGCTAGTTATCATTCTTGGGAAGCAACTTGTTGTCGGTTGCGCAATCTCTTCCTAAATTTAGTTCCAGCTCCTCTCATGGGCATGTTGGCCGTGCAACTGCTTTCAGTTTCAGTTTTCTGCCTACAAATTCGCAGGCTCAAACACTATCAGGGTTATTCCCAAAGCTGCCGAAGGCAGAAGAGTGAATAACCGAGCCGCTGTGAACAGAGCCAAACGAGGTTCAGCTATTCACTCTGGCTCAGTACGGATGCCTTCGGTCCGCCAAACATGCTCTGCATATTTGGCTGAGCCGCAGTGCAGACGGACTTCGACTCAGTCAATCCAACATCTGGATCAGCTGAGCCGAAGCTCCGCCAACTCACTCGCTGCCGTTTACCCCTATTCTCATAGGGGCTGAACGGCAGTAAATGGATAGCGGCATTCGGCCTGGCTATTCTGCTTGGTACCACGGAGGTACCGAGCAGAATAGAAAGTAAGTGAACAGAGTGTAAAAAAAAATGATGTTGTAGACTCCAAAAATGATAGAACAAAGTACATGCAGCCTTGCAGCTTTACAGATAGAGGACATTTAGCCGGTTGCGGCAATCTGTGACTAGAGCTCCTGACTGAGTAGTTGAATTTCTTTGTCATCTCCATCCTCAAGCTTCACTCTGTAGGCATCAGGCCCAGCCCTCAGTCTAAGCACATGGCTTCCCTTCCTAGGCATGCCTAGAAGGGGCAGACAATCCACAGCATCCCCCCCTCGGGCAGGCAGCCCGGGTGGGCACTCACAAGGTCAGCCAAGAATATGTATGTCCTCCCCCAGGTCATGAACCTCCTAGTGATTGGCTAGGTAGACACAGATATGCATAACACACCATTATTGGTTGTTCTGCTCTATTGCACGGGCACATCCCGCAGTAGGCAGATACAAACACTAACAGAAGTTAAGGGGAAACATAATGAGCACAGGCTATCAAATCAGGATCAGACTGACTACAGTCTGAGAGTTCTAAATTTAAATACTCACTCCAGGTTAAGGCAGGGTAGCTACACAATTTACTTTAGCATTACCATGTAATAAAAGGGGTTTGTGGTTGTCAGAGATTTTTTTTGTAGAAAACAGCTGTAAAACGACCACTTGTTTTACATGTTTTATTCAGTGCTATAGTGCAGCTCTGACACTTTCTGCTCATTTGTGCAGGTTCCATAAATATGACAAGTTAGATACCATGATTCCTTGATCTTGATTTTCTTGTCACTGTATGTGGGTTTGAAGACTAAATTTACTGACATAGACTCTATTATCTCAATATGGAAAGTTTGGAGCCTTTGCAATCTCTTGCAAACTATGTGTTAGATTAGGTTCTCTGAGCAGTCTCCTGCTGAGTTGCTGAGAGGGACTTTTCTCAATAACTTGATTTCTGATTAGACATTTTAACCTGGGCTCATAAATGTCCAGTGTTTCAGCTTGCCTGTGCCTTTTTAAAAAGGATATTTTTCTATGCCACAAAGTACTCATCTAGTCTGTTTATAACCATGTCAAAATCTAAACATTTCTAATTTCCTCACAGGGTCGGTATGATTATTCAGTATTTTACCAACCCAAAGTGGTGCATTGTTTTTCATGGAAATATGTTGTTTTAAATTGTAGGCCTGTGATTCTTAGTAAATCTTAGGAATAACTCACCTAATCTGTCCAAACAAGAGTCCAATAGACATCCCGGGTATGATAAAGTTTGAAAAACTAAATCATAAATTATAATATAACAAATAATTAGAAATAATTACACAAAACAATAATATAATAATAATACATTTAATTAAATAATGTATGCAAACAAAAAACACTGACATCTGTCAAAGCAAGGGTGCAATATTACTTCAGTAAACATCTCGGGTATGGTAAACTTTGAAACACGGGACAGCACAAAGTCCGATGTCACAATCAGGACAATGGAACCTGGTCTCTTTTCAGATTTTTTTGCCGCTGTCATTGCGTTTCGAACAACACACCACGGACAGCCTTGCAGGTGCTGACTTTCTCTCTGTTGGTGGGATGTAGTCCATGAAGTGACGACCAGTCATGCGTTCTGGGTTGACCACGCCAACAGTACGACGTCCAGATCTACTCACTGATGGCGTTTGGTGGTTCAAAAAGATTTGTTCGGAAATTTTCCAGATGAAGTCTGCATGCGTCACAGGCTTGTCACTTTGTTTTTTTAGCAGAACGTAGGCATTCCACAAGCACTGCTCAAGAAGATGCCTGAAGATCTTCTTATAATATTTCTTTTTCCGCATAGAAGGTCATGGCTTGGTCGGCTCTGTCGACACCTCCCATGGTGGTATTGTAATCTATTACTACTAGCGGCTTCATGACGTCTCTCCCATCTTTCGTACGTACCATAGCAGTGGAGGCATTATGCACAGTACACATTAGGCACACGTCTTTTTTGTCGCACCATCACAATGTCATCATTTTGCCTTTCTGCCAGGCAACTATTTCTCCAGCCTTCAGCTTCTTCTCGCCAAACACTGGCGGCAGGTCACGTCCGTTAGCCCTAACGGTTCCATAGGCATCCGTTTTGTGTTGCAAAAGGAACTCATACAGTTCTGGAGATGTGTAAAAGTTGTCCGTTGTTACACAATATCCTTGATTCAGCAATAGTTCAATGAGTGAGAGAACGGATGATGTTGCCATTCCATAGCTGCTGTATTTCGGATCAAATTTGGTTCCTTTTCCAGTGTATATCACTGAGTTCCAAATGTAGCCAGATGACGATTTGCATAGCATATAGGTTTTGACGCCAAATCGTGCTCTTTTTGATGCTATATATTGAATCCAGCTGAGCCTTCCCTTGTAGGCCATTAGACTTTCATCTATGGTGATGTCTCTTTCTGGCACATAGGTTTGTTGGAAATTCCTCACAATCATCTGGGATACCTTCCAAATTTTTTTCAGTTTTGGGGCGGGATGAGTGGCTTCGGCGAATTCCTCATTGTCCGCGAAGTGTAAAAACTTAATGATGAGGGTAAACCTATACTCCGACATGACCATGCCAAAGAATGGAGTGACAAGTATTTTATTGGTTGTCCAATACCACTTCTGCAGAGGTTTCCCCACCACTCCCTGAAGAATTATTAGGCCCAGAAACTTCCAGATGTCATCTTTGGTCACTGGTTCCCACTTTCTGTTTCGGGAAAACTTCCGATGCAGAGTTGCTGATTGTTGTTCATTGTACCGGTTGGTCTCGGTAACATTTTCATCAATAACCTTATCGGTAAGAAATAATTTTAGGTAGGCCAAGGGGTTGTCTTGTTCCACATCTACCTTCCTACCAGATGCTCCAGTAAATGGGAATCTTGGGGGCGTTGCGTGATCCGTACCACAATCAATAGGGCACCAAGTTCGCACATCACTTAGCTCGGGCTCAGAATCCATGCTTTCGTCACTTTCAGTGTCTGATGACGAACTTCCCCACGTATCGCTGTCGCTCAAATAAAAAAAGTGATTCTACATCACTATCGCTATTTTCAAGCAGCTCAAAAACCGCTTTTGACCTCAGCGGACGCTTGTTTGATGCCATGGACGCTCTCAATTTTCCAGGCAAAAAGAATAGTAAGTGCAGGCAGAACACTGGTAATATCTCTAGGGACAAAGCTGAGGTGAAAGAATTTGTTACAGTAACATAATAGCACTGTTTTCAATGTATTACAATGTATTCTGTATGTATTGGGTGCTTTTACGTTTGAATTTCCCGCCGGATCCGCCTCCCTATGACGCTGACGCTAGCGTACGCTGGAGACGGATGCCGGGATCGGATGAAGAAGATGCTGCGGGGATCGTGGGATGAGGTGAGTGTGAATTCAGGGTATTCCCGAGTGTGGCTCGCGGTTACCGCTCCTGGACAGGAAATGTAACCTCGAGCCACGCTCGGGAATACCGCCAGGGAGGTTAGGAGCCCAATGCTGCCACAATAGTTGTATAAAAATGGTTGTATAGTCATAGTTGATATTCACATTAACATGAAATGAGAATGTATACAGTTTATTTTCCTTAATCCATTTACTCATTCATATTGTATGGCAAACTCATATACTGACATCTTGTGGTCATTCTGGTTATTGCAATATTTTTCTGTGTTCCCTCCCATCTGTGATGTATTTCCCCTTTCTTGTTCAGTGTCGAGTGTCATGGCTGACAGTAACATGACCACATGTTAATCTGCATTGCATGCTTGGAAATATTACTATCTCCAACCTTCAAATATCATCCATTCATTCATCTGCTGTATCCTGTTGTCTGCTGTAACTAACCTGTAATGCACAGAATAAAGCAATTGTGGATGAAAAGGTATTTGGTGAGTTCAGCTATCTGACAAGGATTGTCTGCAGTTATTATATCTGCTTATACAGGCCAGGCATAGAGGACATGGGATAAATCGCTAATACAACAATCAGAGTCAGAATAGGCCCATTAACACCAATGGTTTGCAATAACATACAGTGAAACACACTTCAATGAATGCACAGCAATGTACATAACGTGGTGTGTTGTGATGCAGTGCATTCATTTGGAATGGTATCCCAATGCACTAATAAAAGCACCTGCCCTGAAGTGCACTACAAGGTACAGCATGTGCCTTGCGGTGCATTAGGCTGGAAAAAATGTTGTATGTACATTTTCCCTCATTGCTCACAGACAACATTCCTGACATAACATTAAAATTCTGAGAAAACAAAAAAAGTTTGTTTTTTCTCTATCACACATAAACCCTGAAGCCCCTCACCATGTACAGGTGAAAAACTTAGGTTAGAAACACACACATATATATAGATACTGCTTGAGAAAAGTAATCAGTGCTTTGTCAAAATGTCGAGCAATACATTTATTTATGTTGCTTTAAAGCAGCGGTTCTCAACCTGTGGGTCGGGACCCCTTCGGGGGTCGAATGACAATTTGCCAGGGGTCGCCGGGAGTCTCCCGCTATTAGATAGCGGGTCCCGGCCACCCAGGAGAGAAACACTTTCTCCCTGAAAGGTTTAATCTGCTCGAGCAGAGTAAACCTTTCGCTGCGATCGTTTTATTATTTTATTTCTGACATCGGAGCCCCGGCCGCCGTAAATCGTAAAAAAAATAAATAAATCAGCATAGGAATGCATAGCTACATTCCTATTGGCTATTTCACTTTGCAATAGCAAACTAGCTATTGCACCCGCCCACTGCTGCTGTCAATCAGGAGAGGGGGACCTGCAGTTCTCCATCAGGTCCCCATCTAGTGATTGTCATCATTATTATTAATAATAAAAGCTGACACCCTCGGCTTGTGTTATATGGTTTGCCATTTTAGCTGTTACAACAGTGGGTCGCTGTGTGATTTCTGCTGTGCTAGGTGAGAGTCCTCCTCAGCCCTCTCCTAGCGCAGCAGTGTCAGTTCTCCCGCCACGCCGCCAGATGTCGCTGCAGTAGCTGCGTCAACCCTAAATTTTACCGTTGGGGGTCACCACAACTTGGCAAATGTTACCAAGGGGTCCCGACCCTAGAAAGGTTGAGAACCACTGCTTTAAAGCAACACCCATGAGTGCCTCTTACACTGGAAGAGGGTAGCTGACTGCTAAAACAGTTTTTTTTGGAGGAGATATTTCATGCTGCCTATCTCAATAAACAAGTTGCAGAGCCATTTGCCCTGTGAATCTCTGTGAATGTTCATTCTGTGCAAATAGAGTAAAACATTTACATTCTTAGCATACAGTATCGTCTTTTCAGGTTGAATGTAATGTAATACTGCATTATGGCCACTAGATGGAACTAAGTATCATAGAAATAAGTATTTACTTCCTATGCTCCTCACCTCCATCTATGTACAACAGCTCCATGTGCACAGGAGTTACATCCTCCCTGGCACCAGGCCCATTCACAGCATCTAAGAGATGTTGTGAATGGGATGAGCATGTACACTGCACGGTGCATGTTCCATACAGTATACACAGAAAAAAAATTACTGGGGGAGAGGGGAGAGGAGAGAATTTATATGCCTCTTCTACCAAAAATCCCTGCCTCCTAGATTTTTTTTAATTTTTTTTATTTTACTTTACTTCCGGTTTAATCCTTGCGGTGCAGGGGCAGCCCCACTGCAAGGCAAACTTTGTTATAAACGAAGATATGCTTTATTGTGAACTGTAAATCTTTATACACATGGGAATGTATTAAAAACTGAGATGTTGCCAATATCAAAATACATTTTTGATTGTTCTACCTGTTATTTATTTTCTATATAATCCACATGTATAGGACTTTATATTCCTCCACATTGCCTTAAAAGTAGAGATAGAGAACATTTCGTTATTGTTTTGAAGTCATATAACCCTAGTACATGACATGCAAGTACATAAAAATATAAGATTCACAAGCGTGTGACAAATTCTAATGACTTTAAAGCAAAGTGGATTTCTGTCATTCGAATTGCAACACAGAAATTTGGGTGACATGCGGTACAAATTGACCGGAGCTGCTATAGATAAAAAATCTTGCAGATTATTCACACATCTCGTTTAATAAGGTAAAGATTTGATGGTGACTTAAGCTTTGCGGTAATCACAGCTCTGAGCGAAATTGGATGGAGACTGACTGTATTTTAGCTCCTGGCTTTCTGCTTACCACCTTCCATCACTGGCCTTATCCAATTTCAGCAGATATGAATTAGGTAGTGCATTTGGCTTAAAGGTGAGATGATGTTAATTGCACACCACAGTGATGTGCGACTCATCAAGCATGCAATCAAAGAGTAAAATTAGTCTGACATTTCATTCATCTTTTCTGAATAATCAGGTTAGTCCCTGGGTAAATTCTATTTCTGATTCTTTCATTGGGGTTGACATCTTTAATTTCTCTCTAATCCTTCCCTAATCATTAAAGGTTATGCAGATAGCACCAATCTGTGCAGCAATTTAACCCTCTATACAACTGCTTTATAAGGTGAATTATAACACTAAAAATATAATGAGATTCATCATGTTTATTCCTATAATTATAAAATAAGTGTGGTTGTTGAAAAATAGTGGCTGTAAATATATAGCAGATGAGCAGTTATTCTTATATAAAGAAGTTATCCTTATATAAAGGTACCACCAGCATAGATATCTATGTATCATATAGACTGTGATGGAGGTAAAAATATGGACAGCTGTACACCTGAAGAGGAAGAGGGGAGGGGGTATCACTGTACCTTGGCTTTGGCTCCCAAGGCATCCACATATTCTTCATTTTGCTTCATTTTGCTCCTTCTTGTAATCATCAAAGAATTCCAGTTGCAATGGACATATGTTATTGGTTTTAGCCCATCAATGGCTGTTGATAAAATTGTTTAGAACACTGAAGTCTTTCCCTGGCTGTAAAACATGTCAATATAAGGTCACTATATCACACTAGCCACAATACTAGAGTTTACTGGCAGGTACCACTGCAGTTAACGGTGAACTTGCCAGATAGAGTAGGTTAAACAGGAGTCACACGAGTCTGCCTCATGTGCATCTATAGATATTGGTGGGGCTTTACGGTCTCTGGAACAAGGCAAACAGCTTGAAAAGGCGCAGTTGATACAATAAGTTCTTGAGGCATGTATTCTGATAAGTGGTTTTCTGGGCATTTTATTAGAATATACCCATACAGTACCCCCTTACCACACCACATGGGTTAAATGCTGTTTTTGCCTAGGAGATGAACAATACAGTGAATTATTTACCTTATTACCCAGGGCTGCAGGCTTTTTCCATCCCTCAAAGCCTCTTCTCTATGATGCAAGACCAACAGACCTGTGGCTGTTGGAGAGAGAATTAGAGCACTGGCTGACAGGGGAGCAAGGAATACGCTAAGTAAGTCACCTTATCCATCCTACTCAGGACATGCTTTGGGGTGGGGATCGGAGAGTGGGCACAGCATGCGTACATATTACACAAGCCTGGAGTTAAGCTTTAAGTTTGGGACAGTATGACCTGCATTAAATCATTCAGGTTTGTATTATATTATCATAGATCTCTTCAGTGCCTTCCAGTATACAACCATCTTTAGTCTACATCATGTCAATTGCCCCACCAGCACTAAGCTTTTAATCCAACTAAGGGCAAGGTCTTTTAAATATATAATGTTAAATGAATGTATTTAAATTATACAAAGGTAATGTACAGTGACTGTGTGGAGGTACATAAAGCATGCTTCAATATGAGGTGGCTGGGGAAAATATTAATAACACTAAATCTTGTAATTGCTTCTTTCTGTCAGCGTTACATTATGTTTAATGCATCCGGAAATCCTACCCCACATAAATAAGGATTACAGCCAGCCGGCATTATTATAATTTTAATATGATCGGCACGTCTTCCAGCACCTAGGAGACTAGCTGCGGAATCAGATGCATCATCAACAAATAAAAGTAAAGTATTTGCCTGGCTGCTTAGAATTTGACCATTAAATGCTTAGAGCAAAATGTCATCTTATTACGAGGGAAATCATGACGCTGATCTGATAAATGAGAAGCAGAACAGTCACTCATTGCCTGGCGTTGTTCTGAAGAGAGAAATGTAATCCAATTTAGAGAGCTCTCAAGTAAATAGCACAATTAATTTCTGAGTGTGCTTCAGAAAGAATAGGAGCCTGCTGAGGGTCTCAAAAAATCTCAGCGGAAAATACAAAAAACAATGAAAATTCATTTTATTGAGCATCATACTAGAGCATTTAATCTACACGTTTTCAATGTGCTTTCAGAATATGCTGTTTACTTTTTGCAATGCTTAGGTAGAATTACTTTTCTTTCACAGTTCTTACCTAAATAATTGTTTTGCAGTTGAACCATGTCACCTTTGACATTGCAGGCTGTTGAATCTGGTCCCTCACATGCAGGGGCTGACTGGCAACTTTTAGCCCAGGGGGCAAATACAACACAGACGCCCATGGTTGAGATCAGTATGTAATGCAGTGCAGATGTCAGCGGGGAAATGTAGAGGTCAGTGGTCAGTATGTATGCAGTGCAGAGGCCAGCAGTGTAATGTAGAGGCCAGAATGTACGCAGTGCAGAGGTCAGTGGTGTAATGTAGAGGTCAGTATGTACGCAGTGCAGAGGGCAGCGGTGTAATGTAGGGGTCAGAGATCAGTATGTAATGCAGTGCAGATGTCAGCGGGGAATGTAGAGGTCAGCGGTCAGTATGTAATGCAGTGCAGAGGTCAGCGGTGCAATGTAGAGGTCAGCGGTCAGTATGTATGCAGTGCAGAGGCCAGCGGTGTAATGTAGAGGTCAGAGATCAGTATGTAATGCAGCGCAGAGGTCAGCGGGGAATGTAGAGGTCAGCGGCCAGTATGTATGCAGTGCAGAGGCCAGCGGTGTAATGTAGAGGTCAGCGGTCCATACGTATGCAGTGCAGAGGCCAGCAGTGTAATATAGAGGTCAGTATGTACGCAGTGCAGAGGGCAGCGGTGTAATGTAGAGGTTAGAAAGTATGCAGTTCAGAAGCCAGCGGCGTAATGTAGGGGTCAGAGATCAGTATGTAATGCAGCGCAGAGGTCAGCGGGGGAATGTAGAGGTCAGAATGTACGCAGTGCAGAGGTCAGTGGTGTAATGTAGAGGTCAGTATGTACGCAGTGCAGAGGCCAGCAGTGTAATGTAGGGGTCAGAGATCAGTATGTAATGCAGTGCAGATTTTAGCGGGGGAATATAGAGGTCAGCGGTCAGTATGTATGCAGTGCAGAGGTCAGTGGTGCAATGTAGAGGTCAGCGGTCAGTATGTATGCAGTGTAGAGGCCAGCGGTGTAATGTAGAGGTCAGCATGTATGCAGTTTAGAGGTCAGTGGTGTAATGTAGGGGTCAGAGATCAGTATGTAATGCAGCGCAGAGGTCAGCGGGGAATGTAGAGGTCAGCGGTCCATACGTATGCATACGTAATATAGAGGTCAGTATGTACGCAGTGCAGAGGGCAGCGGTGTAATGTAGGGGTCAG
>NW_017308106.1:115054-116700 GCF_000935625.1 Nanorana parkeri | reverse complement strand
GGGGGAATGTAGAGGTCAGCGGTCAGTATGCATGCAGTGCAGAGGCCATCGCTGTAATGTAGAGGTCAGCGGTCAGTATGTACGCAGTGCAGAGGCCAGCGGGGGAATGTAGAGGTCAGCATGTACGCAGTGCAGATGTCACACAGAAAGAACAGGTACTTACAGTTGTACTTTTCCTTCCTTCTTCAGGTAATGTGCCCTCTTCTCTTCATCTCCTGGTGGTGGGGGGAGAGCAGTGAAGTTGCCTGCATGTCTTGAGGCGATGCCTTCAGCCGCCTCATGGTGTCTCCTGCTCACTGTGCCTTTTGGTCCCGCGCAGCATAACTATGCTGCTGGCCAATCGTGTGCAGTCTCCCTCCCAGCCTATAGCAGCTGAAAGGGGAGGGAGCTGTCGTCCGTGGCCACCAGGGAGGCCCGATCGGTACACGGGCATCATAGAAATAATTCTCCTTCTGTAAAAACGGCTCCTGCCGGCGCCGCTGCAGGGGTAATCACTTCTTTTATCTCTCCACTTTCGGCCGCTGCAGCAGAACGGCCGAGAGGGGAGAGATAAAAAAGCGTGATTACCGCTGCATCGGCGCCGGCGGGGGCCGTTTTTAAATTCATTACAGAGGCCCGGGGGGCAATTGCCACCCTGCCCCCCGGCCCAGTCCGCCCCTGCTCACATGAAGCTTGGTGTAGTAAACAGCACTGCATAGTACATGGCTATATAATTGAATGGACCCATAAGATGTAATAAATCTGTTAATAGCTTGTAAATCTGAGTCTATTGCTGCTTTACCCAGCTATCATTTCTTCATGCAAAATGGAGGATAATGGCTGTACAATGGTCAGGTTCTGCAGTATTAAATAAAAGGTTTTATACAGTCCATTTAGTCTAATCTTAGACTCCAGAGATCCGTTTTAATACTACTGACTTGGTCATCTCAGGATGTATTTCCACCTGGGTAGGCAGAAAAGCTAAAAATGCATATTGAATCTATTTTTCATAAAGGTACACAAACATAGGGGTCTATTCCCAAAGCAGCTGAAGGATCCTTCGGCTAGCTTCGGCCCCAGGACCCCTTCAGTTCAGTAGAATTCAGTCCGAGCGGCCAGCCGACAGCCTGCTTCTGACAGTTGGGCGGAGCCAGCCGTGATCTTACGGCTGGCTCCGGCAATTTGCAGAGAGATCAGCGTCCCTGGTTACCAGCTAACCAGGGACACTGATCTCCAGACAGCTTAACTCTCCCTGGCGCTCCGGGAGTCTCCCGCTCCCAGCCTCCAAGGAGAGAAACACTGCTGCAGTTCTCCATCAGGTCCACCACTACTGATTGACAGTAGCAGAGGGCAGGTACAATAGGGTGGATTCTTTTTTTTTTACGGCAGCAGAACCGGCGGCCAATGGAAAACAGTTGGACGAAGCTAGCTGTCACTGCTAGCTCCGCCCAATCATTTTCTATTTTATTTTTTCTACTTTTTGAACTGTTTTTCTATTCTGCTCGGTGCCACAGAGGTACCGAGCAAAATAGCAGAACCGAATGCCTCTCGGCGGAATTCGGCTATTCACTCACTGCTGTTCAGCATCTATAAGAATAGACCGAACAGCAGCGAGTAGCCTGCCGGAGTTTTGGCTTAGACGATCCAGATGTTGGATCGGCTGAGTC
>NW_017308106.1:82422-114417 GCF_000935625.1 Nanorana parkeri | reverse complement strand
GCATATGCATCGGCTCGGCTCAGCCGTGCTGAAAGCCGAAGCTGGCCGAGCGGCCAGCCGACAGCCTGCTTCTGACAGTTGGGCGGAGCCAGCCGTGATCTTACGGCTGGCTCCGGCAATTTGCAGAGAGATCAGCGTCCCTGGTTACCAGCTAACCAGGGACACTGATCTCCAGACAGCTTAACTCTCCCTGGCGCTCCGGGAGTCTCCCGCTCCCAGCCTCCAAGGAGAGAAACACTGCTGCAGTTCTCCATCAGGTCCACCACTACTGATTGACAGTAGCAGAGGGCAGGTACAATAGGGTGGATTCTTTTTTTTTTACGGCAGCAGAACCGGCGGCCAATGGAAAACAGTTGGACGAAGCTAGCTGTCACTGCTAGCTCCGCCCAATCATTTTCTATTTTATTTTTTCTACTTTTTGAACTGTTTTTCTATTCTGCTCGGTGCCACAGAGGTACCGAGCAAAATAGCAGAACCGAATGCCTCTCGGCGGAATTCGGCTATTCACTCACTGCTGTTCAGCATCTATAAGAATAGACCGAACAGCAGCGAGTAGCCTGCCGGAGTTTTGGCTTAGACGATCCAGATGTTGGATCGGCTGAGTCAAACTCCTTCTGCACTTCGGGTCGGCCCGACAAGCTTGACATGTTTCGCCTCGAACATGCTGAGCATGTTCGGCCGACCCAAAGCCACCCGATGTACGGCTGATTTCAGCCGATATATGGCTGAAATCAGCCGTACCAGCCTGAAGTGAATAGCCGAACAGCGTTTGGCTCACTTCGCTTTAGGTCGGTCATTCACTCGGCTGACTATGGCAGCTTAGTGAATAGACCCCATAGTTACCAAAACAAGTACCAGCCATAATTCATATGATTTGATAGACTGGTTTCTTTATGTAGGTATATACTTAGTGGGAAATTGTTGAAGAAGGAAGGCTTGGATTAACCTCTCCACTGCGCTCTGCCAGGCTGCCATTGACACCAGGTAATTTTTAACTTACACACTGATGGCAGGGCATTCTTCCTCACTTGTGTGGACACCAGGGTTATTTTTCCTCCCAATGATGTTGGGTCATCTTTTTCTCCCACTGGCCACCAATGTAAGGGCATTATGTTACATAATGCTAACTGCTGTACTCTGTAAACTGTACTCTGTAAACTGTGCTAAAAAAAACATACTCTTGATCAAAGTGTTGATTATCTCAACAGTCCCTGGTTTCTTAATAGCTCCCAAGTGTTTCTAATAAAGAAGAATTCCAGGTTTTAGAAAAATTAACCATTGCAGTGGGGCTACCCCCGCACTGCAAGGGTTAAGTACTCGGTTTTCTCTATGGGTAAAAACAAAGAAAATATACTCACCCACTCCTCAGTCCTGCAGCAGTGACCACTCACCTCTCTCCCATCTCTCCCTTTCTGCTCTGGCTGTGGCATGTCCCTTGGTGTCTTCACATCTAATAGACCTGTATTAGATGTGATGATATCACGGATCCTTAGACCGCCAGAGTATGAGGGAGAAGAGGCTGTGGGATTGGTCTAGTAGCCAGGCAGAACCAAGGATCGGGTGAGTATTTCTTCTTTATTATCGCCCCACTGCAAGGGTTAATTTTTCTAAAACCTGGATTTCTTCTCTAAGTTCTTCTGTATTGCAGAATGCAATGGAAGAGTTTAATTCTTTTGTAAATATTTGGTCCGAAAGTTTGAGTGTTTATGAGACAGTGATTCTAAAGTATTTTGTGGGACAATTACTGTGACATTAGTTTGCAGTGTATACTGGTAATAGACTCACACTTTATTTATAGGTGAACTCCTGGCTGGCCAATAAACCGACTACCTCTACTTGCTCTCACATGACAGCATTGGTGATTGGTGACTGGCCATTCTGGCATTCGGCAATGGGGGTCAAGAGTGAGTCCTCACAGGTTGCAGCTTACAAAAGACATCTATTCCACACTGCAAAACAAAATATCAATTAGTAAAAGGAAGATGAGTACGGTAAGCTGGAATGGCAGTTAAGTGAACCTGTTGTGTTGCCTTGCATGGGCAAAGCACAGTTTCACTATAGAGCAGAACTGTTATACATATGCTTGAAATGTTTGACCTGTTCAAAAATCTGTAACCTTTCTTAGTCTTGCATATTACATAACCCTACCACACTGTTCATCCAGGTAGATAACACTCCTAGTTTCCTAATTCATCTTTGCAGTTTTTAGTGTCTCCTCTCTGTCATTTCCACCTCACCATGCAGTGTGGCAGAAATACAAGAATTACCAGACTGGCTAAATGGTTAAACCCTCATGAGCAGTAAAAAAGATCATATGAATATATTTCAACCTTGCATTTAGCAGAGTAGTAAATGAGAAGATTGGGGAGACTTTCCTTCACTTACTGTCAATGGTGTAACTATACCTGTAGCTATAGCAGTCCATGCAGCTGTTTTGGGCCTGGGATCGAAGAATGCCCTATTAGAGAGGCTATATCAAATTAAATTGTGAAGTTTCCAGACTAGACAAGATAAAGTCAGATGCACAGGAGGAATCAACAGGATCGTCATTAGTCAAAGATTCACCTCTGTGAATAAGAATAATTTGTTCCACTGTCTAAGCAATATAGATTTATTAACCTCAGAAGATTTGTTACAGCCCACTCAACTGAAATGAATCATGTATGTCTAATGCAGTCAAAAATCCAGAGTGTCTCCTCAGCTAAAACCTGATAGGACAGCTGAGGTTTGCAAATAAAAAAGCCAACATTTAAAAGCATTTGTAATAAACATCTAGAGTAATTGTGTTAAGGAACATTACCTGGTATGTCCTAATATAAAATATATGATGGAGTTTATCAATATTATATTTGTTTTTTTAATACTGACTACTAGATCACCTCGTTGAGCTCTTACTTGCTGTGGTGGTGGTGGGTACACATAGAAAATACCCTAAGTCCCTAAGATCTGATATGTTGAAAAAGATTGGTGAAGTACTAAAGATAGAGCAATATCTGGAAACCTCTGTTTAAAAGTGAATTTTCTTCACTGCTGCTGCCCTCCTCTCTGATAACATACTGTATATCCACAGCATTTGTCCCTAGTAATGTACCGGCTGCACTGGCTATGTTGGCCTTTCTCCTGCTACATCTCCTTGATTTGGGCATACTTAAAGTGTATTTCCACTTTTGCAGTCAAATTGGAAAAAAAACACTATGGGGTCTATTCACTACGCTGCCGTAGGCAGCCGAGTGAATGACCGACCTGAAGCGAAGTGAGCTGAACGCTGTTCGGCTATTCACTTCAGGCTGGTACGGCTGATTTCAGCCGTATAACGAAGTGCAGAAGGAGTTCGACTCAGCCGATCCAACATCTGGATCGGCTAAGCTGAACCTCCGGCAGGCTACTCGCTGCTGTTCGGTCTATTCTCATAGATGGCGAAGAGCAGTGAGTGAATAGCCGAATGCCACTGAGCGGCATTCGGCTCGGCTGTTCTGCTCAAGCAGAACAGAAAAATAGTTAAAAAAGTAGAAAAAAATAAATAGAAAACGATTGTGCAGAGCTAGTAGTGACAGCTAGTTCCGCCCAACTGTTTTCTATTGGGCGGCGGTTCTGCTGCCATAAAAAAAAAGAAAAAAAACTCTCCCGGGCGCTCCGGGAGTCTCCAGCTCCCGGCAGCCAAGGAGAAATATTGCCTATTGGCTATTTCAATTTACAATAGCCAATAGCAAACTAGCTATTGTACCCACCCTCTGCTGCTGTCAATCAGTAGTGGTGGACCTGATGGGGAACTGCAGCAGAGGGCGGGTGCAATGCTAGTTTGCTATTGGCTATTGCAAATTTAAATTGCATTCCTATGGCCAAATTTTATTTTTTTTAATTTCTATTCTGACATCGCTCTGTGTCACAATAAAGGAAAAAAAAGAAAAAGTAGTGTTTCTCTCCTTGGTCCATATGGCTGATTCCACGTTTTTCTCAGCACCTTCACAGTGATCTGTCCTAATGGAAGGACTTAGGACTAAAATTTGTGGATTGTGTTTCTCTCTATTAACATACAATGAAGAAGCCCCTCACTCCTCACACCCCTATTAACATTACAATAGAATGAGTAGCAAGGAGATATTTTTAACCCTTAAGAAGTCAAGAAATCCTAATCCAAGTAAAAGCAATTTAAACTGTAAGAAGCATTTCTGAAATATTTTGTTTAGCTTTTGCTATGTGAACAGGATTATGTAAGAAATATAAAATAGCTGTTATACTAATTTGGCTGCAAAGTGGAAATACACTGTAAGATTGGAGACACAATCCCCAGTTCCAGTTATCACAGGAAAAAGTGTCCCCATTGGAGAATTACCCTCTATTCCTGTCCTGGTGACAGTTAAAAATTTGGTATTTACCCTCATCTTCAGTTCTGGTGACAATAGTCACCAAGACAAATAGGATAAAATTACCCAGTAGGGACAGCAATGTAAACCTGACAGTGTTTCTACCCCCTCCCAGTTACAGTATAAACAAAACGGTTTTGGCTTTAATTACACTTTATGGCAGAGATCTCACCACCTTCAGAAGAGTTATAAGAAACCATTAAGTGTTGAATGAGCCTTTAATTAAAAAAAGTTCTTAGAATCTCTTGAAACCTTCACTAATTTATCTGTGAATGCTATTAAAATGTTTACATGAGCAGGGTTATGAAAATTAGGTCATTTATGTTTATTTGACCTATTAATCCCCTTTAAAATCAGTTTGCTGGCTTCTAGGACTGACTCACTGGCTTCTGAATGATAATTTTCCTTTTAATCCTTTTACTATTTTTTTTCCTAACCAAATGCTGAAAACATTGTATGATGTGTATTAATGGCCCAATTAGCATATTCTGTCCATATTTGGAACTTTTGACAGTGCTCTACTGTGAAAAATATACTAATATGTATTATCAATCAAAATAATAGGAACAGCGATTGAAGTCCCTTGATTTTATCCAGTGCAGGTTGCCTGCAGCCTGGAACCAAATGAAAGGTGGATAATAAAATATGATGCTTGGTCTTCAGAGAGACACACATAACTGGAGTCTTTCATCTTCTAATGTCAGGTCATCATCAAGCACGCTATAATAGCCTAATGTCCACCTAACTTTCTGCACTTCTTACAGGAGAGAAAATCACCATAAAAATGCCGTCTTCTTTAAAACCCTACTTTTCTTTTATTGTGTTTCATCTCTGCACAAATTGCAAATTACTTCTCTTAGCACGGTATCAGCATGAAATAATCGTTTGAGATTGCTCTGGGTTCCCAGCCTTAATTGGCTGTTCGAAGTAGATTAAGATTCTATATTATCTTTCTGCATAATTACTGTGGCCAGGAACAAAATAACTGTAGAAATGAGCTTCTATATTTAAAACCCACGAACAGCGTTTACACTCATTCATGTAGGACTGTTACATGGATAAAAGGGAACATTAGCAGAAAATTCCAATTTTTATTCACAAGGTTATAGGAAATGTTTTTCAGGGCTTGTTGGAAGCTTGCTGCCTGTGGAAGGCTTCATAATTTTATACAATTTATGTACAGCACACAGATCTGCTATTTTCAGAAATTGTCCTGTAAGTACATAATATATACTGGAACCTTTAGAAAACAAATCTACACAGTTACTATATCCAATATGTTTTTATTTTTACTTATCTATCAAATAAACATGAAGTCCAAACATTTGCAATTCTACAGGAGCTGATATTGCTTAGTGTAAAAAAGTTTAATTTTCCATCATAATAATAATACATTAAAGATGCTATGGCAGTTATGTCCAAAAAAAGGCAAGCAGAGGGCAAATGACTAGTCATTAGTATTTGCCTATGGTCTGCCTTCAACCAATCTTTTTCCCGGAACAAACTTATTATTCCTTGTTCTGTGTGGAGGTGGCCATCTTGGTGAAAGGCAAGATTTTGCTTCCTCATGACAGAGCTGCTCCCCTGACGACTGGTTAGAAACACACCTTTAGAAATGTTCAGTAATGGCAATCTACAAACACATTTATCCCTTCCTGAGACCTCTATGCCTGGTCTGTATGTAGCAGATGCAATCACTGCAGACAATCCTCATCAGATAGCTAAACTCACTAAATACTTTTCTTCCATGAAAATCTTTATTGAATGCAGCAGGTTAGGGCAGACAATACAATGTGGTAGATGCTGAATTGCAGTATTTAAGGCGGTCCAAAAAGTATAATGCCTTCCTCTCCTCATGTCTCCTCATGTGCATATGTGGCCAGAAAATGGCTGAATCGAACATTGAGATAATGGGGGTATTACATCATACAAAGGGGAGGGACACAGACAATAAAGATAAGATGTCAGCATAACAAATATTACCTACAGCAGGGGTGCCCACAATTTTTGTGTTAAGATCTACTTTTCAAATGACAAGCTACATGAGATCTACCAACCAAAAAAAACCTCCCTCGCTCTCTCTCTCCTGGCTGTCTCTCCTTGATCATCCTGTTGGCTGTCCTTCCTCTCTCTCCTGGCTGTCTTTCCTCGCTTGCTCTCTCTTTCTCTTGGCTGTCAATCCTCATTTTCTCTCCTGGCCGTCTCTCTTCGCTCTCTTGGCTGTCTCGCCCCGCTCTCTCTCTCCTGGATCACCTTGCTGTATTTTGCAAACAGTGTAGTACAACAGGCTGTGTAAACTAATATTCTTTGATGTAATACATATCACTTCAACCACCAGTATCCACCAGAAAGGTGTCGGGGAGCTTGGCTCAGCAGACTCAGGCTAATAGGTAATCATGTGTGCACAGCTAAATAAATATACCAAAATGGAATAAAGGGGCCGCCAGTCACACCCTTTGTGATCTACCAGCATCAGCTTTGAGAGCTACTGGTAGATCGCGATCTACCTAATGGACACCCCTGACCTACAGCTATACACAATACCAATGCAACTGCATTAACCATACAACTACTGGAGGCAGCACATTACCGGAAGACATTTTTTTCATAAGTATGTTCAATTCACAAACATAAATACTGCATAGGTGCTTTTACTCATGAAATGGATATTTGACTGCTCACTGCTGATTTACTAAAGAAGTTGTGAATGTTTACAATGTCAGAGTGACATTTCACTGCAATTATCCAATCAAGTGCAGAAAAAAAATGTGTTTTCACATGATTGTATAATTAAAGTGGATCTTCATTTTTATTTTTTTAATATTTTCAACTACTTTTGTGAAAAAGCCTTTATGTCTCAGATATCGTTATTTTATCTCCACTTTCTCTCCTCAATTGCCCAGAATTATTACATTTGTTATCGTTTAAGGAGGGATAAGTTGTGTGATAAGCTTTATGAATTTACATTGGCCTACATTTATATGGTAATACATGTTAAAATACTGCATCATCTATAATAAACTAATGCAAGAAATACCAAATGTGACATTTGCATTGCTAGCATGAGGTGATTCCTTTTGGTTATTATCTTATGCAATATTTCTATAGAGATTATAAAAATAATATACATTAAGGCTTGATATGCATCTGGTAAAGCATGTGTTAATGGATCTAAAGGCATTCAGTAGATGTTGACCTAAGAAAATGATTTAATTGAAACTAGCTGACTAAAAACATTGGATACAAATAATTTGGCTGGTCACAGTCAGACGCCTACCTTCAAGCAACTGGCAGTGAGACACCTGCCTGTCCCTTGCTAAATCTCAGGAGCATCAGGTCTTGCTCAACTCTTTTACCTGAGTACACCGATGACAGGAGTTATGCACACAAGGTGTCTTGCTGTGAAAGGCTGGCACATGAAAAGAACTCAGTTACCTCACCTTTGTAAAAACTTGCATGTGGACTGTGAAGTCACAACACATTGATGTTGCATTGTCTTCTATTATCAGGCGGTGGGTACCTTACATATACAGCACATGTCATTGTTATTTGAACATAACAAAATCCTATTCAATTGTTAATTTTATGTTGCAAATATAGATATAATAATCTGATGTGGAGAAGGCATTCTTCATCCTTCTGTTGTATTTTGCTACATAATGCACAATTAAAATTAGAAATTGCTGGGAAGTGGAGAAGGAAACATCTTCCTATTTCTTCTAGCAATTTTTGTTTTTGTGTGTACACTGTACTGCACAAGCTCCCAACTTATTCCTTCCATATGTAAGTTGCTAACAATGGAGTCTGGTGCTGGGGATGATGTAACCACCCGATGACCACCTGCCCAAAGAGGAGTGATACAAGAGTAGTGACATGGGTGAAGCATTGGAGAAGATGGCAGTAAAGGGGAATGATGTAATCACTGCTAGTTTGGACCTGCCAGCATAGGAGCACTCTAGTAGGTAACTCTGTCATAATGTGCATAATGAACACTACCAACTTAGAACTGCAAAATGCAGTACACACATACTACACACACACACACACACACACATACTACACACACACACACACACACATACTACATACATATATATAATGCATTTAAACAATTACTACTATTTATAAACTAACAAGCAATATTGGTGTAGCATTCCAAAATAGTTCCCCACAAATATTGGGATGTGACAAAAGAGTGCAGCTTACACAACAGTCCATCAGTGTTTTATAGGTAGTCACTGAAGTATTACTGTCAGATCCACATATTAACTCAATAAAGCCTCTAAATACAGAATTCAGTGATTTGTTCCGATGAAATATGTAATTTGGTCACAGAATATGTCCCCTGTAATGTCACTGGCTCATTAGAGACTTCTAAGCCAATGACCTTACAGGGGTAGGGACTGTAACTCCACTGGGATCTAAGTATCCTGCCTTAGAACTGGAGGTCACTGAGGGAAAGGAAACTCCCATTCTGTCTATGGGAGGGAGACTGCCACTCTGCACGTAGTGAACTGGTAAGTGGCCATTTTATACACATTTTTTCCCATTCATGAAGAAAATCAGATATTAGACTGGTGGAGCAACTAACTCCACTCTGCAGAATCCCCAGCAGTGCTGATATTCCATTATTTGCTCATCTCTGCAAGACATTCTACTAAGTGAGCCACTGTCTGATTATGCTAAGTGTTTCAGAAGATTTCAGTATACGATTTTCTATAATGGTAAATGGAATTCAATTGTTTAAATCTTACCAAGTGAGCTACCATGAATGTTCATGCCAAGCAAATCAGACGCATACTCCTGTTTCCCTGAGGGCGGTGACACTACATCAAACCTGTGCTTTGTGCATTAGGAGTAAAGCAACAGGTTTGCTTCACCTCCCCCCACCTAATACTCACAGCATATACTTTACTCTTCTTTGCTTCCCTAGTACTTTGTTTAGCACCAGGAGTGGAAGGAAATACAAGGCAGTTGGGTCAATTTACTAAAGGCAAACAGGATGTTTAATTTGCAGGGGCATTTTCACTTTGCAGGGGAATTATTCCCTTAGCTTAGTGAATGTGAATTTTTCCTTAGCTTAGTGAGCGTGGTAAAAATGCACTTTGCAAAGAACACCTATTTACATGCAAGGACAATTTTTAAAAAAGTATTTTTTCTTGCACATAAATTGATGATGGAAGTTAGCGGAGCTTCAACTCATTGAATAAGCTAACGGAAAATTCCCTAGCAAAGTGAAAATACCCTTGCAAAGAGAACATCCTAGGTGACTTTAGTAAACTCAACTCCAATATGGCAACATGGCTTCACAGTAAAATAAAACTTAGAAGACTTGATCCTCATACCTCATAGTTACTAAGCTGTAGTGTTTTTGACTAAGCCACCACAGTTAAAAAAGTATTAAACAGTAATAATTCAGATATAAAATTTAGTTACCTAACAGAGCAGATTGGGGTTTGAGAAGGTAAGTGGGGAATATGGAGACATTGAAATGTTTTGAAGAGAAGGATAGCCACCCAGAGGCATTGACAGCTGTGAAGACTTGCAGAATAGGAAGGTGACTGGGCACCTAGAGTCACAAGGAATACATAGAGTGGGCCACTTGCAGAGAGGAGGTGGAAGACAGCAGAGAAGTCATAAGGAATGGGTGTATTTAGTGACCAACTTGGTAGATGGAATAGAAGGACCAAGGGAAGGAGGGAGCATGAGCTTTTAGCAACTGCATAAGGATACAATCCCCCAGTTCCAGTGCAATGTCTTGGACAAGCCTTTGTTTAATAATAATATAATATATAATCAGTGCAAAAAAATGATTTTATAAAATAAAAAAGCATAGAATTTATTTCAACTTTAAAGTGGCCAGCTTTTTATAGTTTTAATAATAATAATTTGAAAAAGGTTTAGACCTTATAAGCCACAGGTGACATCTGTGTGAAATATTCTCACAGTACATTGATAATGGCTTTTATATCTTTTAGAGAATAACCATTTTCTTGTGATGCATACCATATATTGGGTATGTCTTCTCACAGGGAGCGATGCATCTGCTACCAGCACACATAGACACCTGATTCAATCTTGCTATGCCTGAGGGTCTCCCAACACAGGAAGTCATTATTCAGAACGCGCTTGATGCCCTTCAGTAGTGAAAGAGGCAAAAATTAAACAACAACTTTAAGGCGATTTCTCCATCTTGTTCTTTCATCTAATTACAGCCAAGACACCTAAAGGAATCACTTTTTGGAAGAGATTAATCTGTGAGAAAGGAAGGTAGGCAAAATCATTTAGAGTGTCAGATTCAATCGTCTTGGGAATTACAGTATTCCTTTATTCTCATCCTGTCTAGAACATATGAGTAGACACCAATTTCTCATAAATGTCTATAGATTTAAAGATTAAAAAAAACCTTGAAGGGAATTTAACCTAATACAATGCTATCTTCAAGCAATGCAGTAGTGGCCAAACTACCATATGTGGTTAAACCAAGAACACGGCTGCTCCTGTAGCCTTGTTCTTGGTGTCATTATAAACAGCCTGTGATAGCTGTTAACGAACAAGTGTTCCGGCTATACAGCTGCCGGATCGTTTCTACAGATCGCTGGCATGTGCTGCTCCCACCCCCTCTACCGGCTTCTCCGGCTCCCCGCAACAATCGGAGAGATATTCAGCGGCTTCCAGCCACTGATCTCTCCTCTGATCACTGGACCCGGAAGTGATGTGTAAACTGATGAGCGGTAAAAGCTTTAAAAATGTTAAACGCAATTTTAAGACTTGACATGTTTGTATCTATTTAACCGACATGACCCCGTCTTTTATATTTTACCAAAAAATTGGCTATTATATTCTGTTTCTGTGCACAAAATTTCATTTTAGTGTAATTTATCCTAAAAATACTGGTTTGATAAACATTTGCGCAAATACCGTGCAACATAAAAAATTGCAACTAGCATTTTTTTATTCAACAGGGCCTCTGCTTTCAGAAAATACATCATTGTTTGGGGGTTTATAGCTGCGTTCTAGCCAAAGATTCAGATTATATCATGTGTGTACAAATAGTAAGAAATTGCTCCGGACGGCAAGTGGTTAAGAAACATGGAGCAGCTCTATCCTCTTGTCTCCAATCTCGCTGCTTGAACCTCAGTGCCTGGTAATGCTTCCACCGGAGCCTTCACTGAGCAATAGGTAAAAAAATGGCACTCGCAAAGGGATCCATAACAGCAGCAAACAAACAAATGCTTTTTAGTCGGCCCCGCTGGCTGTCAAAATACCTTAACAATCTGATTGGATGCAGGCATTGTTCAGGTGTTTTGAGAGCCAGTGGGGCTGACTAGCAAGATACTGAAGCTTGGCCCAGTCGGAGATTCTTCCATCCTCACAATTTAGCGTAGATGGAGGAATCTGTTGCACTTTTTCCATCTGACCATAGAAAGTCTGCAGATAATCTATAGGTGTATGTCCAGCTTAAGTCGTAGCAAGGAAAATTACATATCTTAAATACCATAGTTCCTCACCCCCAGGGGTGCGGGACATCTTTTAACCGTTTAATCCACATACAAAGGACACATAAATAAAATCTTGATTACAATATGCACATGCCAAAAGAAAAACTATTATTTACATATATGAAGAGACATCAGTTCCAGATATTACATAGTAGAAACATTTATGCAAATTGTAAAGTGAATAGGAACTTATCTATAACATCTATACCTATATAGATAATATCCACCCGAGCTTAATTCTTATTTTCAGAGTGGGAAGACAGTACTATAGCATCATAAATATGACTTATTAAAAAAAAACCTTTAATAATAAGATACTCTATAAGCTAGCATTCTAGCAATACTTTCTGATCATCTCTGAATCGGTGCCGACACTGTCCTTCCTTTCTGGAGGGTGGCTACTTCTGTTCCCCATGGTCTCTGTGTGTGTTGTAAAGTATCCACCGCTCCAAACTCACTCCTGTGAGGGACTACAAGCTTATGTATAGCTTACTAATTTGTATTGGGTTTGTAGTCTATCACAGGAGAGAGCTTGGAGTGGTGGCTACTTCACAACACAAGCAAAACAAAACAAATGGCAAACGCACTCATCAATTATATAGAGGTGCCTTGGCGAAGCTGTGCGGCTTTCACATTTTCTGCAGAAGACGTGTATCTAAACCTGTTTTTAACCTTAGCGGTGAGACAAGTTTTTTTGCATGCTGGCTGGTGAGTGTGCTGGGAAACTTTTTGCTGTTGTACTGTATAAAGCCCTTCCATGTGCACCTTGCTTAGAGCTGGTTACAAATTGATGAGTGCGTTTGCCATTTGTTTTGCTTGACTGATTTGGTGCAGTGACGCATGAGGAGTCTCAGCTGCCTTTGTGATGTGCGGGGTCCCTTGTGCGTTCCTGTGCCTTTAATGAGGTTGGGCTTCCTCCTGACAAACCTGCACCTAATTTTATCTTTTGCTACATGTGCTCCAAGATGGAGACTTTCATAGTTTAGAGTTAGGACCGCACTATATAAAGGTGCCTTGGCGAGGCGGTGCGGCTTTCACATTTTCTGCAGAGGACGTGTATCTAAACCTCTGTTTTTAACCTTAACGGTGAGACAAGTTTTTTTTGCATGATGGCTGGTGAGTGTGCAGGGAAACGTTTTGCTGTTGTACTTTACAACACACAACCCCTCCTCTTCAGGGGTCTAAGGTTCCATGAGCCATTACGTCCAATACGCTGTGTACTGGATGCAGGAACGTTAATCGGCATTCCATTGCTGGATCAGAGGAGGAGACAAGCTGGAAGAACCAGTCTAAGAGCCAGATAGTTTTGAGGATCAGGTGAGTATAAATTTGTTATTTTTGCGCCTAGCCTAAAATGAGCACTAAAGCCTTGCAGTGCGGAGGGGGGGGGGGGGGGGGAGCTGAACTGCTAAATATAAATTTTGAACAGACTGGCCATTTCCAAAATGAAAGCGTAATCCAGGGTACATAAAAAAAAAGTATTTTTCCGTTTCTTTTGAATGTTCAGATTCTTTCACAGCTGTGTTTGTAAGTCAATGTGAACACCCAGGTGTTTCCATAATTCCCTAAGAACCAATATAGCCACTGCTTCTAGAGCTGAAGACCGTTAACATCAACCACAACAAAATACTGTTAAAACCTGTTTGCAAGCTGAATATAATAAAAAAAGACATTGTTATTGGAGCACTTAACTGCTCTTTGTCAATTTACCTAAAAGGACAATTATATGCCATTTAAATGCTTGTAGCAGTTTTGCAAGTTCTTTTAGAGAGTTTTATCGTTGACATACATCTATCCCAACAAATATATCTTAATAAATGACTGCATAGGAAAATAAAAAATATAAAAGATCCTTTTATTTGCAAGCAGAGGCAGAGCCATGTGGATGGAGTATAAAAAGGATGGGGATGGAAAAAAGGAGCACTTGTGTCCACTTCCAAAAACCATTTGCAATTCAAAAAAAGATTTAGCACCATACGTCTATATAACATTAGTAGACGCAACAAAATGGGCTTGCTTCAATCAATATAGAGCTAGCATGGGCAAAAGAGCACACATCTATTTTTTTAAAGCACTTTGGATTTTTTCAACTAGTTCTGGGTTAACGGTCTTTGTCTATAGTTTTAGTTTGTTCCATATATGTCCCAATCCTTACATACCAGAGGAACAATGTAGCTATAATCATCTAATTTCACTTGCTCCTCCAGCCTGTTTACAGAGAAAGTCATTCACTGCCACCGGCAAGGGATTGTGTTGGGAGATGGGTTCTGTATTGGGTATTGGTATTACATAAAACTCAAGTAGACTCAAGTAGACTGTAGGCTTGTAGGGTGTCACCTGACTATTTTCACAAATTTTAGGGACAAATGAAAATAGATCTTAACATTCACCACCATTGGTGTGTTATTTCCTGCAGGTCACTGTTGACCTTTCTCTTAAACTTCTGCTGCCCCATTTGGCAGGATTTGGCTATTTGCATCTAACTTTTTAAACTGGATATCTAATATCCATTTCAACAGACATTGACTGCATATTTGCTGGTCATTTACTCCAAAGCTGTTGCACTGCTGGCCACACACTCACTGGCATTCATTAACTCCAACGTGATCAAACATACCAAACATTCCTTATGTCATAAAAATACAGTACAGTAAACTCTGTTATTCGGTATTCAACTAACCAAAACTCTCATCTAACCAGAAAAAAAAATACCCTGTGTACTCATTGTTCTGCTGATTCACGGCATTTATTATCCTGGAAACGATTGTGTGCCTATTTGTTTTAAATGTGTCTATTTGTCTTAATTTGCTTTTGATTACTGCCTCTTAATATTAATATGAAGTCAATACAGAGTTTATGTTATGGTATCGTATAGTATGGGGTGTGGCATTAGTTAGACCTATTTTTAATAGTAACTCTCAAGCAACCAAAAACTACATTTGTCTGGAATCTACCAATCCCTGTGGATGCCAGATAACGGGGAGTTTACTGTATAAAGAAAATTGTGCAGCAAATGGTGGTGATTCAGTGTTGATTCAGGAAGGTGAAAGTTCCTGGATTTGAGTTGCTCTTGATAAACAAGCCTCATAGGATTCTAAACATTAAAAAAGATACGTGTTTCTACTCGTATCCTACTCGTGTTCTACATTTATAAGCAATAAAGTTATTTTTATTGCTTATAAATGACTGAAACGTTGGAATCATTTATCCTATATGGCTTGTAATGTACATGTAGGTTTTATATGTCTACTAGTAAGACAAATAGAATTGTTTCCATGAGTGATCGAGTAATTAAAGTGGTTTTTGTCAAAGGGTCCATGGTTTTAAAATTTAATGTCTTGTTTTCTTTGTTTCAGAATCTATGGGGTCTATTCACGAAGCTCCCGAAGGATCTAGCCGTAGCTTCGGCCGATCCTTCGGCTAGCTTCGGCCCCAGGACCCCTTCGGTACAGTAGAACCGAAGGGGTGCTATACGGGCTATTCACTATAGCCCGTACAGCTCCCGAACGTGGCCGAGTGGCTCAGTCGCTGAGCTGCGCTGAAAGCCTAAGGTGGCCGAGCGGCCGGACGACAGCCTGCTTCTGACAGCTGGGCGGAGCCAGCCGTGATCTTACGGCTGGCTCTGGCCACTTGCAGAGAGGGACACTGATCTCCAAACAGCTAACTCTCCCTGGCGCCCCAGGAGTCTCCTGCTCCCAGCCGCCAAGAGGAGAAACACTGCTGTTTCTTTTATTTATTTATTCTGACACAGAGAGCGATGTCAGAATAGAAAAATAAAGTACAAATTTCCCATTGAAATGCATTGCTACATTACTATTGGCTATTTCAATTTGCAATAGCCAATAGTAAACTAGCATTGTACCCGCCCTCTGCTGCAGTTCTCCTTCAGGTCCATCAGCAGAGGGCGGGTACAATGCTGGCCGAACATGCTGAGCATGTTCGGCCGACCCGAAGCCATGTGAAGCAAGCCGATGTACGGCTGATTTCAGCCAATGTACGGCTGAAATCAGCCGTACCAGCCTGAAGTGAATAGCCGAACAGTGTTCGGCTCACTTCACTTGGGTCGGTTGTTCACTCGGCTGCCCTCAGCAGCCGAGTGAACAGACCCGTATGTCTGCTAGAAGGATTTAATGTTAAATTGTAAGGGCCCCACCTATACGATTTTATTGAAACAAATGGAAATGCACCAAAATGCTTACCGATGTGAATTGATGTGTATCTTGGCATGACTCCTAACACATGTGTTGCCATGAGTTTCCATTCATTTCAATAAAAAAAAAAAGCATCAAGCAAAAAGGTGTGAATACAGCCTTATGCTTAATGTTCATTTTTTCATTTCTATTTTGCATGTTTACAAGTATTCAAACCATTGCATGTATACTGTTGTATATATATTTCTTATCTGCATAAAATGTATACTTTGCAAACAATATTTCATACAGATTGTGTTCAACAATAACAGTTGCAACGCATGTTTTTTCTAATTAGAGAATTCAGTATCCCTTTCTTTACTTTTCCTGCTGAAAATTCAGCTTGTATCTTCCAGCAAGGGGGATGGGGTATTGCAATGCTACTTTTCAAGGCTATGTACAACGTAAGCTATTCACAGCATAGCTGTAACTGCAATGTAACCTGATTTAGTAAAAAATACATTTTTACAAAAAAAATCAAACTGTCCTGGGCATTATACTGTAAATAAATAAATATATGCAAAGAAATGTTATATTGTTTTAACAAAAATATGTAATCATAAGCATATTACAGACACATTACCTAGCTCAAATCTATACTTATTCATGAGTGGATTGAATTCTGACATACCACATATCACCTCTACATCTGTGTCTGTTGCACTATCTGATTCTGACTCTAGTTTTCATCTTGAAATGTATATAGACAGCCTCTTGGGCACTGAACATGATATGACTTTATATGAGTTTTTCGTGTTATCTCTTTTCCCCTTTTTAACTGCATACTTTGAGTCCATAAGCCATAGCATGTCCTGTTGTTATGGTAATTCTTTACCAATATTCCTGGAAAGAATGAGAGGACAGTTCCTGTAATAACAAAATAATAGTAGTGTGCTTCACATGTTAAATCTCACTGCAGACTTTTTAGAAACTGTGGAGATTATGGTCAGTGAGGGAAAGAGGTAGAGACTGTGGGAGACATAACATCTGTTGCATGATTACTTGCGTGAGAACTTGCTTCAAACAGTAGAACATTAAGGACAATTCCACTCGCTAAGGGCTTCTTTGCCCACTTTTATCATAATGAAGCTCACAGATAACAACGCAGTTGCACTTGCAGGGGTTGTTCAGCATCTTCTGACAAAAATAAATATACACTCATCCAGCCTCTTGGCTTGCTCTTGCAACACCACTGCTTTGACCTCAGTCCTCAGGCCACTGTCTGTTTCCTCCAGACAATACAATGATAACCTGCACAATTGGTTCACAACCCACAGCTCCTTGCTGAACTGGACTCCCCCCCTACTCCTGAGTGGAGTCCTCCTATCCCCCAGGTGGAGGCCTGAACACTTACCAGCACCCTTACCTGAAGGGCTGTGCACACCTCTGCAATCAGCAGGTGCTGGTCACTATGAAAACATGGACCCAGGAATGCAGACTTCATCCCTCCCAAGTCTCTTTGAAATCTTCAGGTTCCAGGATCTCATACAGAATCCATAGACTCTGGAAAGAACTGCAAAGCCTGCCCTTTCCCTGTGAAGATACTTGACTCCTGAAACCTCTCAGCCTGAGGGGCTGAGAAGTTTTTTTCCTGAGTGACAAAAAGGCAGAATTACACCCTAGCATTGCCACACGCTGCCACACTTCTTTTTAATATAATGCTTTAGATAGCACTTCATGATTATAGGTGTGTGCCATTGTCATGTTCCTGAATGAAGTTGGGACTGACCAAACATCTCCCTGATGGTACTGCATGATAAAAAAAAGTGTCCTTGTATTTCTCAGCAGTGAGGGGGGTCATAATCCAGGGCTGTAGCTACCATGGGGCAAGTGAGGCACTCGCCTCAGGCGCATTTGAGAGGGGGCGCAGCCAGGGCCAGCCTGACTGCGCCCCTGTTGCCATGGCAAGCACAGGGCGCCATGGCAACAGGTGCACCAGGCAGCCAACGCAGCCAAGGCTCAGCACGGAGAAGAGGAGTGGCACATGCTCCAGCGTCTCCTTGGATCCCCGCTGCATTCCCCCGCCTGGAGGTGGGGCACCTGGCGTCACATGATGCCGCATGTGTGCTGCGTTGGGTGACATCACACGTCTGTTGGGGGGGGCACAATTTTCTGTTCTTGCCCCGGGGCAAAAGGAGCTAGCTATGGCTCTGTCATAATCCTTTACCAAATCCCCCCCCCCCCTTTACCATTGTCTGAATACAATAATCTATGAACCATGTACCATTTTCCAGCCCCTTTCCAGTGCAAAGCAACTCCTTCAAGAACATCAGTTTGATAAGACTTCTACATACTGTAGCTGGGTGCACAAAGGGTCTCTATGGTTTCTGCCAATTCTGAGCTGAAAGCAATGCTAGACATCATCCATGAATGTGTTGAATGGATATATGTATTTCATTTTGATTTCCAGTTTTGAATGCATTTCTCATCTGCTGCACAGCTGTTTCTATGGCCAAACACTGTGTTGCTAGTACTCAGCCTGACTCTTTTGTTTGTGCATCTGCCAAAGAGCTTGAATAGCAAATCTGGAAACACCTGGATACCATGAAGTTTCTGTCTTACTTGAACAGGATGACAACCCTGTGTGTTATGCTCACTTTTGCCATTATGGGAGATTTGAAGGTTAAACCATCACAACCTCACCTTGTCGGTATGGTTGCCCCTTGCCCTGTTGTATTCCCTCTAAACATCTGTTTCTATTATTTGATTTAATCAGTCTGGGTCAACCTACACATTATAAAACTTGTGTTGTATCTGTCTGGTATATTTGCATAATTAAGCACTGGTTTATATGCCTATAAAGAACTCACAATTTGTACCTGGAAAGCGGTCAGTTACTATGTTAGTTACTTTCTTTAAAGTGTATCTAAAACCAAAAACATTTTTGTTTGGATTTAGAGTTAAAGTAGTATTAAACTCTCAAACTTTTTTTAATATTTAATCCAGATCAACAAGTAGACATTACCCAACAAACGGTTTCGTTACATTTTTGCACAAACACTTACAGTTATCATGCTTCCAAACAGCTGACTCCAACTCCCTAAGGACGGCTCCCTTGAATGTCCCATTGAATACAAGATTACCAAGGACAACACAATCTCTAGCAGTTATTTATCTACTATCTTGGAGAAGAGAAGGAGGGATGAGGGACAGTAGGGGGGGGAGGGTAGTGGCTTGCCTTGCTGTTCTTGTGTGTTTGTGGAGACACACACAGCTTACTGGCACACACAAGGGTGACTCCATATGACCCTGCAAGAGAAAGGATCCACAGAATATCAGAGCCAGTGCTCAGGGGACCAGCTGATTCTGCAGGAAACTAAAACTTTTAAACATGAAGGAGCAGCATCTATTGTAAGTGATTTAATTATCATTTGAAACAGCTTGAAAACCTTTTGACTTTAATATCACTTTAAAGGGTTAGAACATAATTGTATTGCAGTCTGTATCTGCACTTGGGATATTCACTCTCTCCATTTGTCCAGGTGACCACTGTCATTGGGAATGGTAAGGGAAAATCCAAAATTGTGAGTTGTCACCAGTACAGGATAAAGGGGAAATGTACATATACGAATACCTGTTCTGGTAACAGCTGTCTGTTAGGAGTGAATATCCCTCCCTTTAGAGATATTTTAACTTGCTTGCTGTTGTCTATGGGACAAGAAATAAAGGTAAATCTCCCTAAAAGGGTACTGATGATAGAAAAAAAATACATGACAGAGGCTTTAACCCTTCCCTACTCTATCCAAAATGGTAGAAAGATGTTTTTGGCTTTAGATATACTTTAAGGGGATTCAAATCTCTTATTGTATTCAATATTCAAAATTCAAGGAATAATTTTTCCTCTGTCATCAGCAATTTTCTATTGGCATACTAATGCAAAAGACATGACATTAACGTCTAAGTCAAGTTTTAATAAACTAAAAATACTTAAGATTTGTGATTAGTATTGTATCTAAGTCTGAACTCTGTCTAACTGCTTGACCAGGGTTGCTCTTTAAAAGAAAACCTGACATGTAGCTGAAACATGCTTTTCTTTTCCATCTCTCATATGAATTTAGCAATGGACATGATTATTTACAAATCTGTATTTGTCCGACACGGTGCAAAGTAATGCTGCTAAGGTTGAGAGGTTCTGTCTCCAACCTAAAAAGGCTACCAATAAACAAAATACAATTATCTCATATTATGAAACGCAGTAGAGCAAGGATTATTATTGTTGTGTACTGTGCTCTTTTTATGGGTCTATAAAAAAATCACAATGCAAAAGTAACTGAAAGTCATTACATGGTGTTATAAACACTAGTGCCGTGGGAGTGGGCAATGGCTAATTAGATATAAAGTCTATTGAAGCATACATTTACAATGTTCATTAGAATGAAAGATCACACGCTCATGGTAATAAAAAACAAACTGGATATTAAACTTACCGTCACTTTTTTATTTATGCGGACAAACTCTTAAGAAGTTAGTGTTTAATCTGACGATGTGATTCACCCTTCAGTTTACTTCTTCTGTTTAATGGCTTAATTAAAATTTGTCAAACAAATTGCTCTGCAAAGGGTGCTACATGGAGGTGTCAGCAGGGGCCAATTGAAGAAAAGGAGATAGTGTTGAAAAATATTAAACATTATCAGCTATTTCACTGCCTGAGATTTATAAGGATAATAAAATAAATGATATAAGTATGGCTTCCCTCCCTTAAAAATGTACAGATCACATAACCTCAGTCTCAATGCTAATGGCATAGCTATTAAAGAGATATACAGTATGGCAATGGTAGATTTATTATCAGCAATTGTTCTCTGCAATAAAGAGTGTCCTCCATTAATGACAACAGCTGTTAGTTTAATAACCCTGGAAAGGATCATTAAAACTCTGTGCATTTCCCTGAACCAGATGGAAAAGATTTCTAAAAAAGTGTTAAAACATATGGAAGAGCATATTGCATCATCACAACATATCAGTTTTCTTCCTAAAACTGTTTCAGATTGACTTCTGTTAATAAGAGCTTAAGATTTTGCAAGCGTTAAGTTCTGTCTAGTGGAATGTTTTGGGATTTGTTGTCTGCTCCAATATTCTGGAAGGAATGCAAAATGTAAATGTAAAATTATATTTTTGAAATAGACTTGTCTGGTTATGCACTGGCCATGGTCATAGCCAATGGGTGATAATATATTATAACAAACACAACTGTACTAAAATGTTAACTGGAAATTCTGTACACAGGAAAGGCTTCAGGTGACCTTACAGTTGATTAGAAGTTATGGGAACTCTCCCAAAGCACAACAAAAAATTGTGTTAAACTTTAATTCACTTCATCTGTATAGAACTGTTAGAGTGTTGGATGACAACTCCATCAAAATGAAAGGTTTTCGGGAAAACACCAACTGCACCCAATAAGCTTTTACAAAGTGGTACAAAGTTATAAGATCTTTAGTTTAATGCATATAGGGGTGTTTTTTGGGGGGGAGGGGTTGTTTATGGTGGTTAGACACTTACATCTTTTTTTCTCCCACAGCTCAGGCTTATCTACTGTCTATTGCGGTTCCTTATTGGAGACTACAATCTGATCTTTAAAAGCCATGGACTTGTATGTGTGAATTGTGCAAATTAGTATCAATGCTTCCAGAGTACTCATAACTCCTTAAAAAACCATAGGCAGAGCCAGCTGTCACTCACATAGCTGGGCGGATCCAGACATAATTGTCGTGATTCGCTTCAGCTGCGGAGTCTCAGAATTACTAAAATTACTAATATTCTTAAGCAGTGGGAGGCTCGTTTTCATGCTACCAAAAGGGCAACATTGAAAATACTCAAATTCTTAAAATAACATGCTTGTGGTGGTGATCATACAAATCACCCTTCAAGAGTGACATTTAAATAAAAAAATCAATTAAAAAAAAAAGAGTGAGGTTCCCCTTACAAGTAACACAAGATCCTTAACTAGGCATGCAGCTTGGGTGGCCAGAAAAGGTACCATACCAGGCCACATGCCTATCTATCATTAAGAGGGTATCTTACCAAGTAAAGAGAATAAGCCTTATCCCTACTTGCAAGGCACCTTTTCCCCATGTTGAAGAAACAAGGGCCTCATCCCCACATTCTGTCCCCCAAAAGTGATGTGGGGGGTGAAGGAGGGGGGGGGGGCAGACTTATCAGATTTCAGATTTATCAGACTTATCAGATTTATCTAGAATAAGGTGTCCCCATATATCTGCTTCCCCAGGATATGTACCTCTTATTACTCATTTTCAGGAGTATAACATAACGAAAACACACAACATATGAATAATGTCCCTGGTTGTAATTCAGAGTCAATCACAGTGTTCTTTGATGTAATTCAAATCAATCCAAAAGGAAATAGCAGAGTGACAGAGAGATGGGCTCATCAGCCTGCTGCCACTGTTTTCACTATCCAGTCACAGATGGAGAGGAGACCTGTAAGTATCTGTGAACTGCATCAGAAACAAATTAGGTCTCGTGACCGGCCAGGCAGGACTGTGCACTGTTCCGAGGCTGTGCAAATCTCAGAAGTGGATGAGCAAACATTAATGCTTTGGCAAGTAAAATAGCTCCCATGTATGTATTCCATCTGTGTGTTTAGCTGTCTGTAGTTCAGCTTTAAGAACTGTCCTGAATCATATATTTCTGTACAATGTCACAAGTATAGCGAAAAAAATAATAAAAAAGATAAACAGAAAGCAGCTGCATATGTATAATCATATTTTGCAGCTATTATCATCCACACAAGCTTTGTATTTTTTTATTTATTTACTTTTCACATTTAATTTAATATGGCAGTACAGGTGTTAGAACAAATTTGTGTTACTGTGACATGAAAGAGTAAGAAATATTTCATAATAACAAGAGCAATGATCTTCTGAAGGAGAGGAGGATAATGCTCTCCCACTGTCCCTGCGGGTGGTTGTATTACCAGAACTGGTGTGTGTTAACTCAGCATGACTGGCTCAGCAAAGGGTGGCAAAGTATACTGTACTTACTATGAACCATGTGAGTCAGCCAGGCTATTATCCTAGCAGGAAAGCTCACTAAGTGACATAGAGCATCTCTAAGGCACATTTTAGTAAGGAAGCATTTTTATTTTGGGTTGAAAGTAAGGACGAAAGCTTTTTTATATAAAGTAAAAAGTAGCTGCAAACATACAGTAAGTGCACACATCACATAAAATCATTATTTGCTCCATGCTGCCTTCACAAATCGCATGCTGTATAATAGCTGAGCAAATTGTAAATGTGACTGTGAAAGGGGGCAAAATCTTTACAGATAGGTTACCAATGTGTGAACGGTGAAATGTTACCAAGCAGGAACTGCTGAAGAGATGTTACCATTGTCTGTGTCCTGTGTCATATCCATTATAGGTACTTTAAAAACCCCAAAAGACTTAAAGTGACACTAAACTCAAATCTTAAGAATGCATTCAAGTACCTTAACTATTTACAAAAATGTATCTTATTTGTGTATCACTCGGCTGTAGATCCTCAAATCATCTCTGAATTGGTGCTGACACTGTCCTTCCTTCTGGAGGGTGGTTACTTTCGTTTCCCATGGTCCCTGTGTGTGTTGTAAAGTAGCCACCACTCTAAGCTCACTCCTGTGATGGACTACAATCTCATGTTTAGTTTTGCTAATTTATATTAAGATTGTAGTCCATCACAGGAGCAAGGTTGGAGCGGTGGCTACTTTACAACACACACAGGGACCACGGGGAACAAAAGTAGCCACCCTCCAAAAGGAAGGACAGTGTCAGCACCAATTTAGAGAAGATTTGAGGATCTACAGCCGAGTGATAAGATAGTAAGATACATTTTTTGAATAGTTAAGGTACTTTTTAAGATTTATCTCCTGAGTTTAGTATCACTTTAATGCTTGTAGTAGGTAAGGCTTCTTTCACATTTACAATCCTGTTGGTGGAGAGAACAGGTCAGCTGCAGGATCTACAGCCGAGTATGCATGCATGGATGTATTTTTTAGATTTAACTCCTGAGTTTAGTGTCACTTTAAAGTAAAATGATGGCCCCCTATTAAAAACATTTGTTATAAAATATTATTACAACATAAATTATTGCACATCTATTGCCACTGCATTTCTCATAAATCTACAACCATAGCTGAACATAAGATTTATAATTTACAGAATCACACTGCAAATATACATCTATGAGGCACCCTCAC
This sequence comes from Nanorana parkeri, assembly GCF_000935625.1. Taxonomy (NCBI): domain Eukaryota; kingdom Metazoa; phylum Chordata; class Amphibia; order Anura; family Dicroglossidae; genus Nanorana; species Nanorana parkeri. The sequence goes on along the minus strand of NW_017308106.1, from coordinate 90,168 downwards.
ATACCAGAAATTGCACCGCTATATTTCAGGAGGGATTCAAGACAAAAGGTACATTTTCAGATTACTGCTTAGGCACAGTCAACACTTCTAAATGTTCCCCAAATCATAGCAAATACTGACTTTTTTTTAGTTCCAATCCTCTATTAATGTAAGTGCATCCGCAAGGTTTCCCCTGGGGCTTGTTCACACCAGCAGCCGGGCTCAACTGCATGGCTGCTGGTGTGCAGGTGCCTGTACAGTGCCTATGCGCTCGATTGAGCCGTTTGTTTTTATTGTTACAACTTTATTAAAAGGTCACAAATGACAAGTTATATGGGCTCAGAGTGGTGCAATGCAGTTGTAGTGTGTCTCATTGTGGTGCGCTTTAAAAAATAATGCAAGCTGGAACACAGTGGTGTGAACTGTCACCATCCACAACGAGGCAAATTGCCTTGCCTTCAATATGGGCTGTGCTGAAACAAATGTGCAGCACATCCCGAACTCAGATGGTGTGAATGAGCCCTTAATCTTCCTGCAAAGTTTTACAAATACCACCTCATGCAGTGTCTTGTGATGGGGTGACAATCCTGCTGTACTGCTCCTAAATGCAGAATATCACCCACCTGTATGCTGTGGCTGCCTGTATATCAGTGGGATGAGAAGACATTGCAGTGAATGTGACTATCAGCATTGTAGCTTTCTGCATTGACCGATCTGCCTCTGCTGCTGAAACCCTCCCTCTGCAAACCACGGTGTCTGGGAGAGGGAGAGTGTTAGGCACTTATGAAGGAGGATTTTGCTCACTCCAGTGAGTTAAAGGATTTCTTTTTCACTTTATTAGACTTGTCTATCACACAGTTACGGGATTTGTGAACTGATTACACTAGCACGCATAAGCCTTTAAATGGAATATGCTGAATAAGGCTAAATGGTGCCTAAAATATCTGTCTCACAAACTGAGCTTGTCTTGTTCACTGGTCCAGTCAAGAAACCCAGTAATTCATGGAGTCAATAATTATACATGCAGTCATCAAAAGTGCAGGATTTTCATGGTTCCAGAAAGTCCTTCCTAAATTTGTGGACATTTTCAAAATTAAATTCTATGCAAAACACACATTAGAAAAAACATAAATGTAGCAGCTTTACTGGTCAAGGAGTCTGTAATTCTTTACAGCTAGTCCTGAGATTTGCACACCCATAGGAGACTGCACAGCCAAGTAGGTAAATATATTTTATGCAACTTTGTGTGTGAGGGGGAGCACATGTCTATTTACCAACAGTAAGTGTTTATTCCACCAACACCTACATCATTACAGTGTCATGCAGTGATGTAGGAGCTCGCAGAAGGTAACACTCACGAAAGTGCGTCAGATGAAGAGGATTTTCTGGGCAATGTAGCATATGAGTAGAGCAAAGAATTGCAGAGTGGGATGGCAGGACAGGTAAGTATGATATTTTTCTCCTTTTCTACATTTTAAATTTGTGACAGTGTTGCTTTAAGCAATACAGCATGCCTCCAGACTGGATAGTGTAGAAATAGCAGAAAATTGATAAAGCTATCCCTCTGTTCTTTTCTGTCAGCATTTTCCTTGTCAGCAACAGAATTTAATTAGTTCAGAGTACTGACCCTTCCTTTTTTAGTCTGAGTTCTATATTAGAGTACTTTACTTTATGATTATATCAAATAAGAATAAGTGTATTATGTTAATGAATTGTGTTTTTATATAACAACAAACAAACAAACACATAACTGCATTAACTGGAATTATAATCTCGGATTGGAGTTTAGCTTTAATAATGAGTTTAGTGCCCAAATTGACTATATTCCTGTTAACATATATCTGAACAATTCCAGTAAACACTTTTAAATTGTTCAGCCTATCAAAAGAGAACACAACAAAAGATAAAGATAACAATTTTATTTTATATTGTTAGTCTGCATAAGGCTACACACAGACAAAAGATTTATTTTTGGAACACAAGACGAGCCTGTAAAAATCTGTATACAGCACCAAGTGCCATGTGTTCCCTGGTAAACAACTTGGTTAGCAACTGCCAAGCAATACGCTAAAGATGTAATTAATTATGCATGGCCGGTAATTATTAAAGACTGCAGCAATTGAGCATTGTGCAGCATGTTTTACTGTTGCAGTTATATCTCCTGGCCTGAATGTCTAAGTTAAGACACTTATCTCGGAATGCAAAGCAACAGTTATAAACGAAAAGGACGTTCTGTTTTGCTGAATTCCAATGACATTTGTAAAATGCCTTGCTTCTTGGGAATTTCCAACAAGATGTGCCTGTGTGGATTGATTTCTTTTGGATCACTGTCAGTTAAACATTTCTGCATAAAGGGCATTAAAATGTAACATAAATTTATAATAGATGTAAAGGACATATTCTTTATTTAGACAATTAAACATTTCCTCTCTCCTTTTATAGTCAAGGTTAAATCTGGGAATTAATAAATACATAAATAAGCTTTTCACAAATCTATGATTCTTTCTTGTTTGTCGGATTCGATTGTCACAGGTCGGCTAGAACTATGAGGTGAGTGAAAAGCACTCACCTCATAGTTCTCCTTTAAGTTTTCCATAGTCATCTAATTAATTCACAGAAGTAACACTGAAAAAAATCAGATTTCAATTAAAAAAAAATTCTTATTATAAAATGTTCTGCATAAAATAGCAAAACTAAAATTGGGCTCATTCAGATTGGTGAATAGGATGCTGTGTTCAGATACAGGTAAACTCTGCATCTGGATGCAACCTTACTCTGTGCTATGACTGCATACAAACTGGACACTAAGCTGTGTCCAGTTTGTGTGAGGCAAGAACCGCCAGCCCTTGATGCAAACTGTTTGTGTCCAGGGCTGGTCAAAGGCCCTATTTGCATGTAACCACTGGCACAATTCTGCTCACGTGACTGTTTGAACACCAAAGTGAATGAGTGAATGAATGTGAATGAGTCTAAAAAGTAAATGTATCTTAAAAAATAATCACACCTGTGTAAATGCTACTGAACCATTACAACCATCTATCATTTTAGAACAGCTATTCTCAAACTGTAAGTACAAATATTCTGCAGGTAGAGCACACATGTGTGTACATAGTCAGTTGAACTTAGGAATATGAATTATTATTATGATGATGATGATTATTATTAATAGTATTATTCAAGGTTTATTCAAGATTTATATATGTGTTATTACAACAGTTTGCACACTGCTTTCCAAAATTAGGGCAGACGTGGGAAATGCAGTTACAATACAACTCCATACAAGGGTTTAGAAGTGTTCTGCTCGTGAGTGCTTGCAATCTAAAATATTAATAGATTATACTAAGAGCATTAAGTCTTCTCTGCCAGCAGCATGCATCTGCTACCAACAGAGGTCATGCCTGAACTGTTCAGTCAAGTTCTCTACAAGGCAGGGTAAATTGTGAAAGAGTGCTAAGGTACAAGCCAGTAGCAGGCAACAAAAACAAAAGCAGAGTGGGGAGAGGATGGACACAGTGAGTATGATATGGCATGAACAGGAAAGCAAGGTATGGAACAGAAAGTGGGAAATGTTGTCAAGTATAAAAAGTGGCCAGAATGTGGTGTAGAAGGACAGAGAAGGATTATACTGGTAAGAAAGTAGATTACACATTGGAAGGAAGTTATTGCACAGAAAGGTGCCAAGCACCAATGGTGGACATTGAACTAGTAAATATGGATTATTCATTGTTGTTGAGTTAGCAGTATATAAGGGGTGGGGGCTGGTCATATATCCAACTTCACATTATACTTGCAAAAAATATTTGTATTTGTGAGCCACTGTTGAGTGTCTACTTTCAGATAACTGATGAAATATGTTTGTGATGTATGTGGGAAATGACACGGAAGAATACTTGAAAATTTGGTGTCTAATCTAATAGTAAAAGCAACAGAAACGTACTTTGTACACATGTTTTTTTTTATGTGCTTTGCACTATAGGGTGATTGTAGCCATAGCAGAGTACATGTAACAACATAATTTAGTGCTGCTCATCATTCTATTTTTATAAAATGTCCAATTAGTAATGCAGGTCTTTCCTCCCAATCCCCATTGTAAGAATACATGTAACCACATACACAAACGAAATGCAAGGTCCACTAAACATGGGTCACATTGTTGTTTCTCATGGTGCTGACCCCCCCTCCCCCCGCCCCCACCACCACCCTTTCCCACAGAGTGAAATAGCTGGGGTGACTTGATGACTTACTGGTATTTTACAACAAATCATTTTAAAGTTGCCATTTCACACTTACTGCAAACTTCTGACTGATCACAACCTCTACATTCACTCGTTTTATTTAAAAGCAATTATTGCCATTAACTTCCAGTATTTTCTACAACCATGTCAAATTGGGAGACCCTCACTAGCACAATACAGTGGACCTAAGCTGAAAAGGTGAAGATTTGCGTTTTATGGGAAACATTTAGAAACTTTACTTATGCCTAAGCAGTACCCTGAAAAAGTTGAATAACTTTTGTCTAGAATTCTTCATGCAAAAAAGCCATGCACTTCCTGGTATGTGCCTACATCCTCATAGCTGTATACCTGCAGTGTTGGACTAAGGCACTGTTGCCTCTGATTTCTGGTTTCTGGAAATTTGGAATGAGATTTGGTGAACTAACTAGTTTGCTGCTCACTGTTCTGCTTGCTGGAGGCTCTGATATGAGTAAACAAATCCCTGCCTCTACCAAGATGGCCACCTCCATACAAAGACACAGTGCAGAGCAAGGCATGGTAAGTCGGTAATGGTGAAAAGATCAACTGCAGGTAGACCACATGTAATACTCGTGACTAGTATATTACCCTCTGTTTGTCTTTTTTGTGGTTTCCTGAGTTTGGTTATTTTTAAGTCTGCTCTATTAGTTACCCCAAAAATCCAAGGAAAGGCAGCCTGAAGCAAGAAGGAGCTTTCAAGTACCATACCCTTAGCTCACCTCCTAATAAAGTTTAGCCCGGAGGGGGGCGTGTCCTGCACATGGCGGAATAAGTCGCATAGCGTGAGAGCTCTTGTGGTGCCGATACCTTACAGACGACATAACACAACTTATACCACTCGTTTTGGACTCACCTGACGATGTCGAAGCGCAGGAAAGAAGGGGGACTCCCCTCGCAAAGGGACACCCCGTCCTTACAGCGGTATTTCTCCTCCACCAGGACCGGGACCCGCAGTCGCGACCAATCCAACATGGCGGCGGAAGGCGAACCGCCATCCACGCCTCGAGGCTCTACCAGGTCCCTCTCCCCGGCTCGCGGTGGAAGACCATCAGGCGTGCGGTCCCGGCTGTATGACTCTGACTCTACGGACGCGGATCTAGACCAGCCCCGTGGCCAACCAACGGATGTACCGCGGGAATTCCGGGCGCTCCTGAAATATCTCCCCACGAAGGAAGACTTTGCGGCCATGGTCACACGGGTGGAGGCCGCGCTTCAACGGGACCTGCATCACGTCCGCCAGGAGGTAAAGGCGGTGTCCGCGGAGGTCTCCTCGGTCACGGAATCCTGCGCGGCGATCGAGGCCCGTGTCCAGCGCCTTGAACAGGCCCAGCCAGGTCCCTCGCCCCACCTCGCTTCCCTGCAGCTGCAGATGGAGGACCTGGAGGACCGCAACCGCCGCCAAAACATCCGGATCCGGGGGCTCCCGGAGGCGACTTCGCCGGCAGACCTTCGATCCACCGTACAGGCCATTTTTGCCTCACTTCTACCGGAAGCCGCGCCGGACACCACTCTACTGGACAGGGTCCACCGCACCATTGGCCCAACACAATGTCCTTTGTTACTGTTTCTTTTTTTTTGTTATACGGATGAAACTGTTCAATAAAGAATTTATTAAAAAAAATAAAGTTTAGCCCTAGAGTTTGCGGAACCTTATCACCACTTCTGCACTGTGCAGATAATAAATCATGTTGTATCAAACCCCTTCATCTTTTAGTAATGCAATATATTTCTGCAATCTCATTGCACTTCCTGATGTTTATCCTTCACTTACCATATGTCAAGGACACACTAAAGCAAAAAAAAAAGAGGCACAACAATATTGAGCTTTAAGTGTTAATTAACTAAAACTGGATATGCTGTTTTAGGCAATTACAGAGAGTGGGATGCTAGCTGTGTCTATAACAAGCCCTTTGAGACTCTAGGCTCCAATAGGCCTGCTTAGCAAATTGGCACACCAGAGAAGTGGCAATTACACAGAGTTTGCAATAACACTATACCATTCAGCAGTACACGCTGCCACTGGCCATGAGTAGTAGGGCTTTTAGAGACTCTACAGCACCAAAGGGCTTTTTATAAGCACAGCTTGCACTGCACTCTCTATATGTTGCCTGTGTTAATAAAGAATGAATGTATGGTGCAGCTTTCTTTTCTTTTATGTACTTTCAGAGTTCAGCTTTCCCAGGTTAATTGGGGCTGCAAGCTTTCTAGATTACCTTTGGGATATTGTTGATAACTTGATACTTATTAGCAAAGACTCCTTTATTTCTCCTTGAGCGAACCATATCTACTTTTTATGAACTAGCCTGGCTACACCTTTTTAAAATTGTTACTTGCTTTTACATTTTGGATTGCTTTAATTATATATTTTTACACACAAAAGCAATCAAATATTTGCATTACACATTCCTAACCCTTATACTTACTTCTTATATAACCCCATTTATTTACCTAACTGCATATCTAAAGGGATTCCGGGATGTCCTGTTTGATAAAACATCCGTGACGGCTGGAGCAGACACCGATGTTTTATCAAACAGGACATCCCCGCATCCCTTCAGATGTACATGTTCCTGCCTGGACCTGAATGATATGTACATGTCGGGGCCCTGCAGGAGACAGGGTGTCCTTCCAGTGATCAGGATCAGAAGGCTGAACGGAGACAGAGCGGGCAATCAGATATGGAGGCGGGGACAAGTTAATGTGACATTAAAGTTAAAAAAATGTTTCCCTCCCCCCAATGTTAATTAAAGCACTTACCTTAAATGATGCCTCTTAATCCGATCTTCTTCTTTCCTGATGTTTTCATCTGTCCCTCCAGCGGTGCGGTGGGTCTCCGTCTAGCGCTGACTCCTCTGAGCTTGCTGGTACTTACTGTCCCACGGTGTCTGCATGCGGGTGCACGCGTCCATAGACTTACCTTGCGTCTCTCCTCGTCTACCGGCCAAAAATCCAAACTGCGCATGCACCTGCCACAGGATGCTTTGCGGTCGCCCGAGCAGGTTCGGATTTTCGGACGGGAGCGCGCGGGGAAGACACAGGTAAGTTTAAACCGCTTTGAAAGCGCAAAGCACAACTTGAGACCCCACCAGGCCACCCGAGACCCCGCACAGCCCACCCGAAAATCCCGCACAGCCCACCCGAGACTCCGCACAGCCCACCTAAAATTTCGCACAACCCACCAGAGACCCCACCGGGCCACCAGAGCCCCCACACAGCCCACCTGAGACTCCGCACAGCCCACCTAAAACTTTGCACAGCCCACCAGAGACCCCACAAGGCCACCTGAGACCCCCACAGCCCACCTATGACTCCACACAGCCCACCAGAGACTTTGCACAGCCCACCTGAGATTCCACACAGCCCACCCGAGACCCCACCAGGCCACCCGAGACAGCACAGCCTAGCAGAGACCCCACCAGGCCACCAGAGACTCCACACAGCCCACCTGAGACTCTGCACAGCCCACCAGAGACCCCACCAGGCCACCTGAGACCCCTACAGCCCACCTGAGACC